>NC_045509.1:918582-1064302 GCF_009650955.1 Corvus moneduloides
TATGGACTAGCATGTTCCCAGCAGCCACTCCCAGCCACTCCCAGCAGCTCCCACTATAAACCAGTATGGATTAGTATGTTCCCAGTAGTTCCCACTATAAACCAGTATGGACTAGCATGTTCCCAGCAGCCACCCCCAGCCACTCCCAGTAGCTCCCACTATAAACCAGTATGGATTAGTATGTTCCTAGTAGTTCCCACTATAAACCAGTATGGACTAGCATGTTCCCAGCAGCCACCCCCAGCCACTCCCAGCAGCTCCCACTATAAACCAGTATGGATTAGTATGTTCCTAGTAGTTCCCACTATAAACCAGTATGGACTAGCATGTTCCCAGCAGCCACCCCCAGCCACTCCCAGTAGCTCCCACTATAAACCAGTATGGATTAGTATGTTCCTAGTAGTTCCCACTATAAACCAGTATGGACTAGCATGTTCCCAGCAGCCACCCCCAGCCACTCCCAGCAGCTCCCACTATAAACCAGTATGGATTAGTATGTTCCTAGTAGTTCCCACTATAAACCAGTATGGACTAGCATGTTCCCAGCAGCCACTCCCAGCAGCTCCCACTATAAACCAGTATGGATTAGTATGTTCCCAATAGTTCCCACTATAAACCAGTATGGACTAGCACGTTCCCAGCAGCCACCCCCAGCCAGTCCCAGTAGCTCCCACTATAAACCAGTATGGATTAGTATGTTCCCAGTAGTTCCCACTATAAACCAGTATGGACTAGCATGTTCCCAGCAGCCGCCCCCAGTCGCTCCCAGTAGCTCCCAGTGTAAACCAGTATGGACTAGCATGTTCCCAGCAGCCACCCCCAGCCACTCCCAGTCACTCCCAGTTCATCCCCAGGCTCTTACCACCATCCTTCAGTGCTCCCAGCACCTCCCAGTATTCCCAGTACTCTTCTACTTCCTCCCAGTCCATCCCAGTTTCACACATCAGCCCTCAGCACCCCCCCAGCCCCATCCCAGTATGTCCCAGTGCCCTCCCAGCTCCTTCCCAGTCCATCCCAGTGTCCCCCTCCCGTGCAGGTGAGCCGGGAGCTGCTGACGCTTTTCGCCCGGGCGCGGGGGGGGGACGTGGGGGGGGTGGGGGCGGCCCTGGGGGCTCTCGCCCGCCGTGGCCCCGCCCTGGCCGCCGCCCTGGCCACCGCCCGGCCCGGGGGCGACCCCGGCAGCCCCCCCGGGAGCCCCCCCGCAGCCCCCCGGAGCCGCCCGGAGCCAGGGGAGCACGAGGAGGAGGAGGAGGTGAGGGGGATGATGTCATGGGGAGCTGATGACGTCATTGTGGGGGGGGTTTCAGATTTGGGGGTGCTGATGATGTCATCAGCGCGGGTGGGGCTGGGGGGATGAGGTCATGGGGGGTCGTTCTGGGGGGTGCTGATGGCGTCATTAAATTGGGGGGTGGTGACTCCACGGGACCCCCACGTGAGGGGGGGGCTGGGGGGTGCTGATGACGTCATTAAATTGGGGGGTGTGCTGATGACGTCATTAAGTTAGGGGTTGTGATGATGTCATTAAATTGGGGGTGGTGATGACATCATTAAAGTGGGGGGTGGTGCTGATGACGTCATTAAATGGGGGTTGGTGCTGATGACGTCATTAGATTGGGGGTGGTGACTCTGCAGGACCCCCAAGTCAGGGGGGGCTGGGTGGTGATGATGACGTCATTTATTTGGGGGTGGTGACTCCGCGGGACCCCCACGTGAGGGGGGGGGCCTGTGGGGTGCTGATGATGTCATTAAATTGGGGGTGGTGCTGATGACGTCATTAACCTGTGGGTGGTGATGACGTCATTGAATTGGGGGTGGTGCTGATGACATCATTAACCTGTGGGTGGTGATGATGTCATTAAATTGGGATGGTGCTGATGACGTCATTAACCTGTGGGCGGTGATGATGTCATTAAATTGGGGTGTTGCTGATGACGTCATTAAATTGGGGGTGGTGACTCCACGGGCCCCCCACGTGAGGGGGGGCTGGGGGGGGTGATGATGTCACAGCTCGGTTGAAGGGCCCTGGTGATGATGTCATTCCATCCTGATGATGTCATCAAATGGGCGGAGCCTGGGGAGGAACCCCGGGGTGGGGGCGGGGCAGCGATGGCGGCACCAAATGGAGGGAGGGGCACATGGAGGGACCCCCCCCTCCCCCCCCGAGGGAAGGGGAGGGGCACTGATGATGTCACCAAGGGCGGGAGCGTGTGTGACGCTGATGACGTCACCACAGGCCACGCTGATGACGTCATTCTCCCCCCTCCCCAGGCGATGGAGTGCGGGACGCCCCCTCCCCCCCCGGACGGCTGGACCGTGGTGCGGGGGGGGCGGCGGCGGCGATGATGGGGGAGGGGTGTCCTGGGGGGCGCCCCTCCCCCACCCCGCTCCCCAACCTGGGGGGGAATAAAGGCCCCTCCCCCCACGGGGGTGTGGGAAGAGCGCTCGTGTGGTTCTTGGGGGGAGGGGCCACACCGAGAGCCCCCGGCCCTACTGGGACTGCAGAGACTGCTCCCAGTATAGCCCAGTATCGCCCAGTCCCTCCCAGTACAACTCAGCCCCTCCTAGTATCAACGGGTCCCTCCCACTATAACGCAGTCCCTCCCAGTATTACCCAGTCCCTCCCAGCATCACTCAGCCCCTCCCAGTATAACCCAGCCCCTCCCAGTATCGCCCGGTCCCTCCCAGTATAACCCAGCCCCTCCCAGTATCGCCCGGCCCCTCCCAGTATAACCCAGCCCCTCCCAGTATAATGCAGCCCCTCCCAGTATAACCCAGCCCCGCCCAGTATGGCCCGGTCCCTCCCAGCATCACTCAGTCCCTCCCAGTATAGCCTAGTCCCTCCCAGTATCGCCCGGCCCCTCCCAGTATAACCCAGCCCCTCCCAGTATCGCCCGGTCCCTCCCAGCATCACTCAGCCCCTCCCAGTATAGCCTAGTCCCTCCCAGTATAACCCAGCCCCTCTCAGTATCGCCCGGCCCCTCCCAGTATAACCCAGTCCCTCCCAGCATCACTCAGCCCCTCCCAGTATCGCCCGGTCCCTCCCAGTATAATGCAGTCCCCCCCAGTATCGCCCGGCCCCTCCCAGTATAACCCAGTCCCTCCCCCAGCCCCTCCCGTCATGGCGGCCGCTGTCTGGGCCTCAGGGCGGGGGGGCGTGGCCTCCTCCCCACGCGCTGTGATTGGCTCTCACTTTGAATGGCTGCACACGCCTCTCTCCTTATTCCCGCGGTGATTGGTTACCGGGGGCGGGGTCGAGCGGCGATTGGTCAGCCAGACTCAAACCGGGTGGATACGGGCGGTGATTGGTCGCCGCCGGTCGGGTGGGCGGGGCGAGGCGGGAGGGCGGGAAGACGCGGCGGCGATGGCGGCGCGGCTGGAGCGCGCGAGGGGGTGAGCGCGCGACCCCCCCCCCCCCCCCCCCCCCCCCGGGACCCCTGAGGGCTGCCCGGCCGCCATCTTGGATCGGGGGCGTCCGGCGCGGCTCCCCCCAACCCTACGGCAGCCCCGGGGGCTTCGCCGGGTTCCTCTGGGGTCCCTGAGGGTTCACCGGGTCCTCACGGGGTCCCTGAGGTGACGCCCACCCCCACACGGGGCATTGCGGTGTTTCCGTGCCCTCACGCGTCCTCAGTGGTTCTTCGCTGCTTGTCTCCATGTCCCCACTCGCGTCACTGCGGGGTATCGGGGGGATCTGTTCCTTTCCACTCGTGTCTGCGGGGTGTCCCCACACGTGTCCCGGTGTCCCCAGGGCGCTGGCAGCGCTCGAGGCCGCCCTGGCCTTGGAGGAGGAGGAGGGTGATGTCCCCGCTGTTGTCCTGGTGGAACATCAAATGGTGAGACCCGCGGCACCTCAAAATACACCCACGGCGCCCACATCTCCCCCACAGCTGTTCTTGGCTTCTTCGTTTGCCCTCTAACATTCTCATATCTTCTCTAAATTTACTTCTGACCCCCCAAACTCCTCACAGCCCCCCCCCATCTGGCCTTGAGGCTTCTAGTGACCCCCACATTTATCCCCTAAACCTTCCTGACCACCCCATTTTCTGCCCTCGTTTCTTCCCCCATATATTTTCTCAAATCCTTTCTCAGTTCTCCTTTTCGCACCCCATTTTTGCCCCATGTCTCACACCTGGGGCAGGGATTTGGGGGTTCCTGGGTCCACTTGGGGAGGAGTTGGGGATTCCCAGGTCCCCTTTTGGGAGTTCCTGTGTCCAGTTTGGGGGTTCCTGGGTCCCTTTTTGGAGAGTTTTGGGGTCCCCCCTTTTGGTGCAGGGACTTGGGGGTTCCTGGGTCCACTTGGGGAGGGGTTGGGGATTCCCAGGTCCCCTTTTGGGGGTTCCTGTGTCCAGTTTGGGGGTTCCCTGACCTTCCCCAAACCTCCTGACCCCCCAAACCTCCTCCCCCGACCCCCAAAACCTCCATGACTTCCCCTAATCCCCCCAAATCTCCCCCTGACACCCCAAACCTGCCCCCCAGGACACCCGTCGGAAGCAGAAGCTGCTCCTGTCCCAGCTCCGGGTGCTGAAGCTGCTCCTGGGGGTCATCGAGAGCCCGGGGCTGCCCCCAGCCCCCACCAGCCTGCGTGAGCCCCCCAAAACCCCCTGAGCCCCCAAACTGAACCCCAAAGCCGCTTTTCTTCCCAAACTCTGGGTCCTCTCTGAGCCCCCCCAGATCTGTTATGGGGGTGCTGAGAAAGTGCTCCTTGCACTGGAGGATTGAGGGAGCCCAAACTGGGGGGATTGGGATGAGTTTGGGGGTTCCCGAACACCCAGGTGCCCTTTTAGGGGAGGCTTTAGGGATTCCTGGTCACCTGGGTCCCCTTGGGGAGGGGGCTGAGAGGGTATTTGGGGATTCCCAAATATCTGGGTGCCCTTTGGGGGCTCCTGGGTCTGGTTTGGGGGTTCAGGGGTTCCAAGGTCCCCTTTTGGGGGTTCCTATGTCCAGTTTGGGGGTTCGTGGGCCCACTTGGGGAGGGGTTGGGGATTCCCAAGTCCCCTTTGGGAGTTCCTGTGTCAGGTTTAGGGGCTTCAGGGGTTCCCAGGTCACTTTTAGGGTGTTCCTGTGTCCGGTTTGGGGGGTCCAGGGGTTCCTAGGTGCCTTTTGGGAGGTTCCTGTGTCCGGTTTGGGGGGTTCAGGGGTTCCCAGGTCCCTTTTAGGGGTTCCTGTGTCCGGTTTGGGGGGTCCAGGGGTTCCTAGGTGCCTTTTAGGAAGTTGCTGTGTCAGGTTTAGGGGCTTCAGGGGTTCCCAGGTCCCTTTTAGGGTGTTCCTGTGTCCGGTTTGGGGGGTTCAGGGGTTCCCAGGTGCCTTTTAGGGGATTCCTGTGTCCGGTTTGGGGGGTTCCCGGGTCCCTTTTTGGAGAGTTTTGGGGTCCCCCCTTTTGGGGCGGGGGTTTGGGGGTTCCTGGGTCCACTTGCGGAGGGGTTGGGGATTCCCAGGTCCCCTTTTGGGAGTTCCTGTGTCCAGTTTGGAGGTTCCCGGGTCCCCTTTTGGGGGGTTTTAGGGTCCCCCTGCCTTTGGGGGGGCTGACACGGGCCCCCCCTCAGGCGAGGCGGCGGCGGCGGCGCGGGGCCGCTGGCAGGAGCTGAAGGCTCGCTACGGGGAGGCCCTGGGGGCCCTGGGGGGGGCCGTGCCCCCCGCCCTGGCACAGCTGGACAGGGGCCGGCGGCTGCTGCAGCGCGGGAGGGCAGCCCTGGGGGCCCGGCTGGAGCAGGTACGGGGGGGCTGGGGGGGTCCTGGGGGGGCCGGGGGGACAGTGTGGGTTCCAGGGGTCCCATGGGTGCTGGGGGGACAGTGGGGGTCTTGGGAGTCCCATGGGTGCTGGGGATGGGACTGGGGGCACAGTGTGGGTCCTGGGGGTCCCATGGGTGCTGGGGCTGGGTTAGAGGGGGGGTATGTGGGTAAAGGGGGTTCCATGGTGGTGGGGGGATGATGTGGGGTGGGGGGGGAAGGGGGGGACACATGGGTGCTCAGGGCAGGAGTTAGCAGGGGCTGGGGTGATGGGGGGGGCTTAGGGAGGCGAAATGTGGGTCTGGGGGCTCCCATGGGGGGTCTGGGGACTCCCATGGGTGCTTGGAGGTCCCATGGGTGCTGGGGGGTGTGGGGGCTCCCATGGCGGGGTCTGGGGGCTCCCATGGGGGGGTCTGGGAGCTCCCATGGGGGGGTCTGGGGGCTCCCATGGGTGCTGGGGGGGTCTGGGGGCCCCCATGGGTGCTGTCCCTCCCCCCAGCAAGAAGAGCTGCGGGTGAAGCTGCGCGAGGCCACAGAGAGACGGGACCGGGTGAGACTGGGGGGCACCCTTGGGGTCCCCCTGCCCTGGGGGGGCTCTTGGGGGGTCCCCTCACCTTGGGGTGCCCCTGCCCCGTGGGGGGGTCCGTTTGGGGGTTCCCTCCCTTTTCGGGTCTCAGTCTCTTTTCTCCATTTTGGGGTCTGCCCCAGTTTAGGATCTCTTTAGACCCCAGTCTGGGATCTTTCCTGCCCAGTTTGGGGTCTGAATCCCCCCAGTTTGGGATTTCTTTCTTCCCCAGACTGGGGACTCATCTGCCCCAGTTTGGGATCTTTTCTTCTCGAAATTTGGGGTCTTAGTTCCCCCCAGTTTGGGGTCTCTTTTTCCCCCAGTTTGGGGTCTCTTTTCCTCCCCAGTTTGGGGTCTCTTTTCCTCCCCAGTTTGGGTTCCCTTTCCCCCCAATTTGGGGTCTCTTTCACCCCCAGCTGCTCCGGCGGGTTCAGGAGCGGCGCCTGCAGCGGCTGGGCCGGCAGGAGGCGCTGCGGAGCCTGCGGGGGACAGCGGCCAGGTGGGGGATGGGGGACAGGGAGGGGACAGGGAGGGGACAGGGAGGGGACAGGGGCCAGGTGGGGGAGGGGGGACAGGGAGGGGACAGGGAGGGGACAGGGAGGGGACAGCGGCCAGGTGGGGGAGGGGGGACAGGGAGGGGACAGGGAGGGGACAGGGGAGGGGACAGGAGGGGGGACAGGGGAGGGGACAGGAGGGGGGACAGGGGCCAGGTGAGAGCCAGGAAGGGAGAGGGGATGGGAGGGGACAGGGGAGGGACAGCGGCCAGGGAGGGACAGGGGAGGGGACAGCGGCCAGGTGAGGGATGGGGGGCACAGGTGAGGGATGGGGGAGGGGCCAGGGAGGGCCAGGGGTGAGGGGGAACCGAGAAGCGGGGACAGGTGAGGGTGGGGACGGGAGGAGAGCATTGGGGGGGCACAGGTGAGGAGGGTCGGGTTTGGGGTCCGGTGGTCCCTGGGATTTGGGTGGGGGGAGGGTCCAGGGCTCCTCAGAGGGACCCAGGAGTTTATGGGGACCTCCAGCATGGGGGGGGGGGGGAAGTTCTCAGGGTGGGGGAGGGGTCCTGGGAGAGACCCCAGACGTTGGGGAATGTTCAGGAGCACCCAGTGGGTGTCCAAGTGGGGCTCCTGGGATAGTGGGGGGGTCCCAGGGATTTTGGGGGGTGGTCGTGTACCCCCCGCCCCCCATGCACTGCCATTGGCTGCAGGGTGGAGGCCTCGTGCCAGCTGTACCAGGCCCTGGCGGGGGTCCGGGTGCTGCCCCCCTCCCCACGGACCCCCGAGCTGGAGCTGGAGCTGGGGCCCCCCCCCGGCTCCCCCCATTCCCTGCCCCCCCTTCAGCTGAGCCTCAGCCCTGGCGGGGGGGTCCGACTGCAGGTGAGGGGCTGGGGGGGGGGGCTGGGGGGGATTTGGGGTCTTGGGAGGGGGAATTGGGGGGTGGTTGGGGGATGAGGGGGCACTGGGAGGGCCTGGGGGGGATTTGGGGGAGCACTTGGAGAGCTGGGGGGGGGGGTGTGGAATTCTTGGGGGTCGGGAAGGTTGTGGGGATGCACTTGGGGGGTTCTGGGGGGTTTTGGGGTCTCACCACCCCCCCCATTTTCCCCCTAGGGACCCCCCCCGGGGCTGCCCCCTCCCCTGGGCCCGGGGCTGCTGGAGCTGCAGCGGCGCTGCTGGGAGGGCTGGAGCCTCTGGGCGGAGGTGACGCACCTGAGGAGCAGGTGAGGGGGCCTGGGGGGGCTTTGGGGGGCACCTGGGGGGGCTTTGGGGGCCTGGGAAGCACCTGGCGGGGCTTTGGGGGCCTGGGAAGCACCTGGGGGGGCTTTGGGGCAGCTCTGAAGGGTCTGGGGGGAATAACTGGGGGGGGTAGGGGGCATTTGGGAGGTTCATTGGAGGGGTTGGGGGGTTTTTGTAGGAGGCCAGGGGGTTTTTGGGGCAGTCCTGGGGGGCTTTGGGGTAATTAGCAGGGTGGGGAGCACTTGGGGGGTCAATTAGGGGGGCTGGGGGTTAATTGGGGGGCTCTTTGGGGGACCCCAACCCCCTGGTGACCCCGCTGTGCCCCCAGGTTTGCCCTGGACTGGCAGCCGGAGTTGGGGCTCCTGCGGGTCCTGGGGGGCCCCCGGGGGGCCGAGACCCTCTGGACGCTGGAGCTGGAGCCGGGGTACCCCAAAAATGGGGGGGTGCATCTGCTGCCCCCCCCCCGCGGGGGCCCCCCCCCTCCCCGTGAGTTCTTTGGGGGTGTCCTGGGGGAGCTTGGGGGGTCTCTCGGAGGGGGGTGGGGGGGTCTGGGGGGCAATCTGAGGGTCCCTGGAGGTGGGTGGGGGTCCTGGGGGGTCACCTGGGGGTCCCTGAGGGCAGTTTGGGGGATCCCAGGGACACTGGGGTGTCCTAGGGGTGGTTTTGGGGTCCCTGGGGGCAGTTTGGGGGGTCCCAGGGACACTGGGATGTTCTGGGGGTGGTTTTGGGGTCCCTGGGGGGGTTGTGGGTGTCCGAGGGGGCTCTTGGGGGTCCCAGGGGCACCCCAGGGATGGGTTTGGGGGGGCTCTCGAGGGGGCACATGGGGGGGTCCTGCGAGTGACCCCCTCCCCCCCCCCAAACCCCTTTTTCCTCCACAGCCGCCCCCAGACCCCCCCACTCTGACCCAGTGGCTGGAGCTGCTGGTGGGAGTGGGGGTCCCTGAGGGGTCCCCAGCATCCAAATCCTGCTGAAAACGGGGGATCCCCCCCCCCCCCCCAAAAAAAACCCCTCCCCATAAAAAACCCCAATAAACTCCCTGCACCCCCTTCCCCAGCTCTGCCTCCCCCCAAAAACAAAGGGATTTCGGGGGTTTTGCAGGAGCAGCTTTATTGTGGGGAGGGGGTGCCGGGGCCGGGGGCTGCAGGGGTTTGGGGGTGCCCCGGGTGGGGGGGGGGGTCCCTACGGGGGGGGGTCGGCGCGGGGCCGCTTGGGCTGATTGCGCTCGGGGTGCAGCAGGATCACGTAAACCTTGGGCGCGTAGAGGAGCCCCAGCGGCACCGAGGCCGACAGGCTCATGGACACGGTCAGCGTGGCCATCTGCACGTGCACCTGCGGCCCGAAACGGCACCCCAAAATCCCTCTGAGCCCCAAAAACGGCACCCCAAAATCCCTCTGAGCCCCAAAATCCCTCTGAGCCCCAAAAACGGCACCCCAAAATCCCTCTGAGCCCCAAAATCCCTCTGAGCCCCAAAAAGGGCACCCCAAAATCCCTCTGAGCCCCAAAAACGGCACCCCAAAATCCATCTGAGCCCCAAAATCCATCTGAGCCCCAAAAACGGCACCCCAAAATCCCTCTGAGCCCCCCAAACCCAACCACCCCAAGGGGCTCATGGACACGGTCAGCGTGGCCATCTGCACGTGCACCTGCGGCCCGAAACGGCACCCCAAAATCCCTCTGAGCCCCAAAAACGGCACCCCAAAATCCCTCTGAGCCCCAAAATCCCTCTGAGCCCCAAAAACGGCACCCCAAAATCCCTCTGAGCCCCAAAATCCCTCTGAGCCCCAAAAACGGCACCCCAAAATCCCTCTGAGCCCCAAAATCCATCTGAGCCCCGAAAACAGCACCCCAAAATCCCTCTGAGCCCCAAAAATAGCACCCCAAAATCCCTCTGAGCCCCAAAATCCATCTGAGCCCCAAAAACGGCACCCCAAAATCCCTCTGAGCCCCAAAATCCATCTGAGCCCCAAAAACGGCACCCCAAAATCCCTCTGAGCCCCAAAAACGGCACCCCAAAATCCCTCTGAGCCCCAAAATCCCTCTGAGCCCCAAAAACGGCACCCCAAAATCCCTCTGAGCCCCAAAATCCATCTGAGCCCCGAAAACGGCACCCCAAAATCCCTCTGAGCCCCAAAAACGGCACCCCAAAATCCCTCTGAGCCCCAAAATCCCTCTGAGCCCCAAAAACGGCACCCCAAAATCCCTCTGAGCCCCAAAATCCCTCTGAGCCCCAAAACCAGCACCCCAAAATCCTTCTGAGCCCCAAAATCCCTCTGAGCCCCAAAATGGGCACCCCAAAATCCCTCTGAGCCCCAAAATCCCTCTGAGCCCCAAAATCCATCTGAGCCCCAAAAACGGCACCCCAAAATCCATCTGAGCCCCAAAATCCATCTGAGCCCCAAAAATAGCACCCCAAAATCCTTCTGAGCCCCAAAATCCCTCTGAGCCCCAAAATCCATCTGAGCCCCAAAATCCCTCTGAGCCCCGAAAACGGCACCCCAAAATCCCTCTGAGCCCCGAAATCCCTCTGAGCCCCAAAAACGGCACCCCAAAATCCTTCTGAGCCCCAAAATCCATCTGAGCCCCAAAATCCCTCTGAGCCCCAAAATCCTTCTGAGCCCCAAAATGGGCACCCCAAAATCCCTCTGAGCCCTAAAATCCCTCTGAGCCCCAAAAATGGCACCCCAAAATCCTTCTGAGCCCCAAAATCCCTCTGAGCCCCAAAATCCATCTGAGCCCTAAAATCCCTCTGAGCCCCAAAAACGGCACCCCAAAATCCCTCTGAGCCCCAAAATCCCTCTGAGCCCCAAAAACGGCACCCCAAAATCCCTCTGAGCCCCAAAATCCATCTGAGTCCCAAAAATAGCACCCCAAAATCCTTCTGAGCCTCAAAATCCCTCTGCGCCCCAAAAACGGCACCCCAAAATCCCTCTGAGCCCCAAAATCCATCCGAGCCCCAAAAACGGCACCCCAAAATCCCTCTGAGCCCCAAAATCCCTCTGAGCCCCGAAATCCATCTGAGCCCCAAAATCCCTCTGAGCCCCAAAAACGGCACCCCAAAATCCCTCTGAGCCCCAAAATCCCTCTGAGCCCCAAAAACGGCACCCCAAAATCCTTCTGAGCCCCAAAATCCCTCTGAGCCCCAAAATCCATCTGAGCCCCAAAAACGGCACCCCAAAATCCCTCTGAGCCCCAAAATCCCTCTGAGCCCCAAAAACGGCACCCCAAAACCCATCTGAGCCCCAAAATCCCTCTGAGCCCAAAAACGGCACCCCAAAATCTGTCTGAGCCCCAAAAGGGCCCCCAGGGGACCTCCAAATCCCCTCAGTGACCCCACAAAGACCCCCCAAATCCCCTCAATGACCCCCCCAAATCCCCTCAGGGACTCCCAGGGACCCCCAAATCCCCTCAATGACCCCCCAAACACTCCCCAAGTGCCCCCAGGGGACCCCCAAATCCCCTCGAGGACCCCACAAACGCCCTCAATGACCCCCCAAACCCCCTCAATGACCCCCCAAACCCCCTCAATGACCCCCCCAAATCCCCTCAGTGACCCCCCAAACCCCCTCAGTGACCTCCAAATCCCCTCAATGACCCCACAAACCCCCTCAGTGACCTCCAAATCCCCTCAATGACCCCACAAACTCCCTCAGTGACCCCCCAAACCCCCTCAATGACCCCCCAAACCCCCTCAGTGACCCACAAATCCCCTCAATGACCCCACAATCCCCTCAATGACCCCACAAACCCCCTCAATGACCCCCCCCAACACCTCCCAAGTGCTCCCAGGGACCCCCCAAACCCCTCAATAACCCCCCAAAACCCCCTCAATGACCCCCCAAACCCCCTCAATGACCCCACAAATCCCCTCAGTGACCCCACAAACATCCTCCAAACACTCTCCATAACCCCCCAAAACCCCCTCAATGACCCCCCAAACCCCCTCAGTGACCCACAAATCCCCTCAATGACCCCACAAACTCCCTCAATGACCCCACAAATCCCCTCAATGACCCCCCAAACCCCCTCAGTGACCTCCAAATCCCCTCAATGACCCCCCAAACCCCCTCAGTGACCTCCAAATCCCCTCAATGACCCCACAAACCCCCTCAGTGACCCCCAAACCCCCTCAGTGACCCACAAATCCCCTCAATGACCCCCCAAACCCCCTCAATGACCCCACAAATCCCCTCAATGACCCCCCAAACCCCCTCAGTGACCTCCAAATCCCCTCAATGACCCCACAAACCCCCTCAGTGACCCCCAAACCCCCTCAGTGACCCCCCAAACCCCCTCAATGACCCACAAATCCCCTCAATGACCTCCAAATCCCCTCAGTGACCCCACAAGCATCCCCCAAACCCCTCAATAACCCCCCAAAACCCCCTCAATGACCCCCCAAACCCCCTCAATAACCCCCCAAAACCCCCTCAATGACCCCCCAAACCCCCTCAATGACCCCCCCCAACACCTCCCAAGTGCTCCCAGGGACCCCCCAAACCCCCTCAATAACCCCCCAAACCCCCTCAATGACCCCACATCCACCCCCCAAACCCCCTCAACAACCCCTCCAAACACCCCCCCCACCCCCTCAACCACCCCCCATCCCAAAATTTCCCCGCGCTCACCCTCTCCGCCGACTGCGCGGCGCCGAAGAAGATGGGGCCGAAGGCGAGCCACACCACGCACGTGGTGTACATGGCGAAGCCGATGGGCTTGGCCTCGTTGAAGGTCTCGGGGACGCCGCGCGCTTTCACGGCGTACACGGTGCAGGTGAGCATCAGCAGCAGCGCGTACGCCAGGCACGCCAGCGTGGCCCCCTCGGCCATGTCGCACCGCAGCACCCCCCGCGCCGCCTCGGGGTCGGGGGTCCGGCCCATCTCGTAGTCGATGAGGGCGTGAGGTGGTCGCACCAGTAGCCAAGTGGCCGCGGCCACCAGCTGCAGGCCGCTGAGCGTGAAGGTGATGACCAGCTGCGAGGTGGGGCTGATGAAACGCGGCGGCGTCACCGAGCGCTTCCCTGGGGGGGGGGGGGACACACGGTGGGGTTTGGGGGGTGGGGGTGGTACCCCCAGAACTCGCCTGGGTTGAAGGGAGGGAGTCCAGCCCAGGTCCCTGGGGTTGATCCCGTGGAGGTTTTGCTGGTATTCGGGGGGTCTCTGGGGTATTTGGGGGGTCCCTGGGGGTATTTGGGGTTTTTTTTTGCCAGAATTTGGGGGGTCCCTGGGGTACTTGGGGGATTTTGCTGGTATTGGGGTATCCCTGGGGGTATTTGGGGGGCTTTTTGCTGGTATTTGGGGGGTCCCTGGGGGTATTTGGGGGGGTTTTTGCTGGTATTTGGGGGGTCCCTGGGGTATTTGGGGGGTCCCTGGGGTATTTGGGGGCACACGGTGGGGTTTGGGGGTGGGGGTGGTACCCCCGGAACTCGCCTGGGTTGAGGGGTTTGGGGGAGGGAGGCCACCCTGGGTCCTTGGGGTTGATCCCGTGGGGGTTTTGCTGGTATTTGGGAGGTCCCTGGGGGTATGTGGGGGTCCCTGGGGGTATTTGGGGGTCCCTGGGGGTATTTGGGGGGCTTTTGCCAGAATTTGGGGGGTTCCTGGGGTATTTGGGGGGTCTCTAGGGGCATTTGGGGGGTTTTTGCTGGTATTTGGGAGGTCCCTGGGGGTATTTGGGGGTCCCTGGGGTATTTGGGGGGTCCCTGGGGGTATTTAGAGGTCCCTGGGGGTATTTGGGGGTCCCTAGGGGTATTTGGGGGGTCCCTGGGGGTATTTAGAGGTCTCTGGGGGTATTTGGGGGGTCCCAGGGGGTATTTGGGGGGTCCCTGGGGGTATTTAGAGGTCTCTGGGGGTATTTGGGGGGTCCCAGGGGGTATTTGGGGGGTCCCTGGGGGTATTTAGAGGTCCCTGGGGTATTTGGGGGTCCCTGGGGGTATTTGGGGGGTCCCTGGGGGTATTTAGAGGTCTCTGGGGGTATTTGGGGGGTCCCGGGGGGTATTTGGGGGCACACGGTGGGGTTTGGGGGGTGCTGGTACCCCCGGAACTCGCCTGGGTTGAGGGGTTTGGGGGAGGGAGGCCACCCTGGGTCCTTGGGGTTGATCCCGTGGGGGTTTTGCTGGTATTTGGGAGGTCCCTGGGGGTATTTGGGGGTCCCTGGGGGTATTTGGGGGGTCCCTGGGGGTATTTGGGGGGCTTTTGCCAGAATTTGGGGGGTTCCTGGGGTATTTGGGGGGTCTCTAGGGGCATTTGGGGGGTTTTTGCTGGTATTTGGGAGGTCCCTGGGGGTATTTGGGGGTCCCTGGGGGTATTTGGGGGGTCCCTGGGGGTATTTAGAGGTCCCTGGGGGTATTTGGGGGTCCCTAGGGGTATTTGGGGGGTCCCTGGGGGTATTTAGAGGTCTCTGGGGGTATTTGGGGGGTCCCAGGGGGTATTTGGGGGGTCCCTGGGGGTATTTAGAGGTCTCTGGGGGTATTTGGGGGGTCCCGGGGGGTATTTGGGGGCACACGGTGGGGTTTGGGGGGTGCTGGTACCCCCGGAACTCGCCTGGGTTGAGGGGTTTGGGGGGGGGGGAGGCCACCCTGGGTCCTTGGGGTTGATCCCGTGGGGGTTTTGCTGGTATTTGGGGGGTCCGTGGGGGTATTTGGGGGGTCCGTGGGGGTATTTGGGGGGTCCCTGGGGTATTTGGGGGGGAGTTTGCTGGTATTTGGGAGGTTTTTGCCAGAATTTGGGGGGTCTCTGGGGTATTTGGGGGATTTTGCTGGTATTTGGGGGGGTCCCTGGGGGTATTTGTGGGTCCCTGGGGGTATTTGGGGGGGTTTTTGCTGGTATTTGGGGGTCCCTGTGGGTATTTGGGGTGTCCCTGGGGGTATTTGGGGTGTCCCTGGGGTATTTGGGGGGTTTTTGCTTTTTGCCCAGGGGTGAGGAGGAGGATTTGGGGGGGAGAGGTTGGGGGTCCCTGAGGGGCTTTGGAGGTCCCTGGGGTCTGCCCCACCTGGGGGGATTCCTGCCTGGAACCCCGGAACTCTTGGAGGCCCCGTAAGTCCCCTGTGCCCTTGGGGACAGGGTGGGGCCCTGCCCCTTGTCCGGCAGCTGCTGCCCCTCACCCCAGGCTCCCACCCCCTGTGCCCCCCTCACCCTCACCCTGTGCCCCCCTCACCCTGTGCCCCCCTCACCCTGTGCCCCTCACCCTGTGCCCCTCACCCTCACCCTGTGCCCCTCACCCTGTGCCCCTCACCCTCACCCTGTGCCCCCCTCACCCTGTGCCCCCCTCACCCTCACCCTGTGCCCCTCTCACCCTGTGCCCCCCCTCACCCTGGCCCTGTGCCCCCCTCACCCTCACCCTGTGCCCCTCTCACCCTGTGCCCCTCACCCTCACCCTGTGCCCCCCTCACCCTGTGCCCCTCACCCTCACCCTGTGCCCCCCTCACCCTGTGCCCCCCTCACCCTCACCCTGTGCCCCCCTCACCCTGTGCCCCTCACCCTCACCCTGTGCCCCTCACCCTCACCCTGTGCCCCCCTCACCCTCACCCTGTGCCCCCCTCACCCTCACCCTGTGCCCCCCTCACCTTGGCCCTGTGCCCCCCCTCACCTTGGCCCTGTGCCCCCCCTCACCCTGCTCAAAGATGCGCCCAATGCAGTCGGTCTTGGTGCCCAGCACGGCGTGGGTGAGACCCCAGCCCCTCACCCTGTGTCCCCCCCCATGCCCCTCACCCCGGTCTCCTGCCCTTCCTTGTGCCCCCCACGCCCCGCCGTGCCCCCCAGCCCCTCACCCTGTGTCCCCCCATGCCCCTCAGCCCTGTCCCCACACCCCGCTGTGCCCCTCACCCCTCACCCTGCGTCCCCCCCATGTCTCCTGCCCCTCCTGTGCCCCCCCCACGCCCCGCCGTGCCCCCCAGCCCCTCACCCTGTGTCCCCCCATGCCCCTCAGCCCTGTCCCCACACCCCGCTGTGCCCCTCACCCCTCACCCTGCGTCCCCCCCATGTCTCCTGCCCCTCCTGTGCCCCCCACACGCCCCGCCGTGCCCCCCAGCCCCTCACCCTGTGTCCCCCCCATCCCCCTCACCCCGGTCTCCTGCCCCTCCTGTGCCCCCCACGCCCCTCCTGTGCCCCCCAGCCCCTCACCCTGTGTCCCCCCATGCCCCTCACCCCTGTCCTCACACCCCCGCCGTGCCCCCGAGCCCCTCACCCCCGTCTCCTGCCCCTCCTGTGCCCCCCACACGCCCCGCCGTGCCCCCCAGCCCCTCACCCTGTGCCCCCCAGCCCCTCACCCTGCTCGAAGATGCGGTAGATGCGGTTGGTCTTGGTCAGCAGCGCGGCGTAGGTCAGGCTCATGCCCATGCCCAGGAAGAGGCGCCGCAGGGCGCACACGCCCACGCCGGGCTCGGCTACCATGAGGAAGGTGATGGCATAAACCAGCGCGATGCCGGCCAGCAGCACGTAGCTCAACTCGCGGCCCGACGCTTTGACGATGGGCGTCTCGTGGTGCCGCACGAAGGTGGCCAGCACGAAGGCGGTGGCCATGAGCCCCAGCGTGGCCAGCGCCAGCGGCACGGCGGCGCACGGGTCGGCCCAGCGGAGGCGCAGCACGGGCGTGGGGCGGCAGGCGGTGCGGTTGCGCGTGGGGCGCAGGTGAGGGGCGCACGGCAGGCAGGTGAGCAGGTCGGCCCGGTACTGGTAGCCCCCGCAGAGCTCGCAGTGCCAGCAGCACGGCACCCCCTTCACCGGCTTCTTGCGCTCGCCGGGGCCGCACGGGAGGCTGCACACCGACGGCGGCGGCGACGACGAGGAGTTGGGGCCCCCGCCCCAGGCCATGGCGTCCTCCTGGGAGGGGGGAACGGGGAGGGGGTGTGCTGTGGATGCTCCGGATTGGCGCTGTGGGTGCCCTAAAACTCCGCGTGGGCGACTCAAAACTGGGCGTGGGCGACTCAAAACTCTGCGTGGGCACCCTAAACCTCTGCGTGGGCAACTCAAAACTCCGCGTGGGCACCTCAAAACTCCGCATGGGCACCCTAAACCTCTGCGTGGGCAACTCAAAACTCCGCGTGGGCACCTCAAAACTCCGCGTGGGCACCTCAAAACTCCGCATGGGCACCCTAAACCTCTGCGTGGGCGACTCAAAACTCTGTGTGGGCAACTCAAACCTCCGCATGGGCACCTCAAAACTCCACATGGGCAACTCAAACCTCCGCATGGGCACCTCAAAACTCCACATGGGCAACTCAAGCCTCCGCATGGGCACCTCTGCATGGGCACCTCAAACCATTTAGGGACACCCCAAACCTCCCCATGGGCACCCCAAACCTCTGCATGGGCAACTCAAAACTACGCATGGGCACCCTAAACCCTTTATGGACACCCCAAACCCCCCCCATGGACACCCCAAACCCTTTATGGACACCCCAAACCCCTCATGGACACCCCAAACCCCCCCATGGACACCCCAAACCTCCTCATGGGCACCCCAAACCCTTTAGGGACACCCCAAACCCCTCATGGACACTCCAAACTCCGCATGGACACCCCAAACCTCCCCATGGACACCCCAAACCCCCTCATGGACACCCCAAACCTCCCCATGGACACCCCAAACCCTTTATGGACACCCCAAACCTCCTCATGGACACCCCAAACCTCCTCATGGGCACCCCAAACCCCCCCATGGACACCCCAAACCTCCTCATGGACACCCCAAACCCCCCCCATGGACACCCCAAACCTCCCCATGGACACCCCAAACCCCCTCATGGACACCCCAAACCTCCCCACGGACACCCCAAACCTCCCCATGGACACCCCAAACCTCCCCACGGACACCCCAAACCCCCTCATGGACACCCCAAACCCCCCCATGGACACCCCAAACCCCTCATAGACACCCCAAACCTCCTCATGGACACCCCAAACCCCCCCATGGACACCCCAAACCTCCCCACGGACACCCCAAACCCCCTCATGGACACCCCAAACCCCCCCATGGACACCCCAAACCTCCTCATGGACACCCCAAACCCCTCATGGACACCCCAAACCCCCCCATGGACACCCCATGGTTCCCCCAACCCCCCCCCCATAGACACCCCCCCAGGGGGAACAGGAGCTCCCCCACCCAGTGCCCCCAGTTGCCCACGGGGGTCACAGGAGGCCACAAGGGGCCACCCAAGGGGGCCCAGGTGTCCAGAGGAGACCCCCACCCCACAGCCATCCCACCCACCCCTCCAGGGCACCCAGGGAAACCCCAACCCAGTGCCCCCAGTTGGGACCCTCCCAGTTGATGATGGGGTCACGGGGGGCACCCACGGGGGGCACCCAGGGGTGGCTGGGGGGGTCTGGGGGGTCCCGGACCCACCTGCAGGTGCAGGCCCTGCACCCACTGGCCCACGGCCCGGTAGGCGCCGCTGCCGTTGCCCCCCTGGAACTGGAAGATGTCGTAGCGCCCGGGGGCGTCCCCGTTCTCGTTGAAGGACACCGGCGTCCCCGCGCTGCCTGCGCACCAGTACGGACCAGTAGAAACCAGTACGGACCGGTAGAAACCAGTACGGACCAGCAGAAACCAGTACGGACCGGTAGAAATCAGTAGGGACCAGTATAGGTCAGTGACCCCCCCCCAGCGTCAATGTGACCCCACTTACAGGGCAAACCAGTGCTCCCAGTATGGCCGTCAGTGCCTCCCAGTTCATGCCAGTAAGGCCCCAGTGCCCCACAGTTCCCTCCCAGTATATCCCAGTGCTTCTCAGTATGTGCCAGTATACTCCCAGTGCTCCCAGCTCCCTCCCAGTGCCCCCCCAGCATATCCCAGTGTCTCCCAGTACATTCTCCAGTGCCCCTACCCCCTCCCAGTGCCCCCCCAGCATATCCCAGTGTCTCCCAGTACATCCCAGTACGCTCTCCAGTGCCCCTACCCCCTCCCAGTGCCCCCCCAGCATATCCCAGTGTCTCCCAGTACATCCCAGTACATTCTCCAGTGCCCCTACCCCCTCCCAGTGCCCCCCCAGCATATCCCAGTGTCTCCCAGTACATCCCAGTACATTCTCCAGTGCCCCTACCCCCTCCCAGTGCCCCCCCAGCATATCCCAGTGTCTCCCAGTACATCCCACTACATTCTCCAGTGCCCCTACCCCCTCCCAGTGCCCCCCCAACATATCCCAGTGTCTCCCAGTACATCCCAGTACGCTCTCCAGTGCCCCTACCCCCTCCCAGTGCCCCCCCAGCATATCCCAGTGTCTCCCAGTACATCCCAGTACATTCTCCAGTGCTCCTACCCCCTCCCAGTGCCCCCCCAGCATATCCCAGTGTCTCCCAGTACATCCCAGTACGCTCTCCAGTGCCCCTACCCCCTCCCAGTGCCCCCCCAGCATATCCCAGTGTCTCCCAGTACATCCCAGTACATTCTCCAGTGCCCCTACCCCCTCCCAGTGCCCCCCCAGCATATCCCAGTGTCTCCCAGTACATCCCACTACATTCTCCAGTGCCCCTACCCCCTCCCAGTGCCCCCCCAGCATATCCCAGTGTCTCCCAGTACATCCCACTACATTCTCCAGTGCCCCTACCCCCTCCCAGTGCCCCCCCAGCATATCCCAGTGTCTCCCAGTACATCCCACTACATTCTCCAGTGCCCCTACCCCCTCCCAGTGCCCCCCCAACATATCCCAGTGTCTCCCAGTACATCCCACTACATTCTCCAGTGCCCCTACCCCCTCCCAGTGCCCCCCCAGCATATCCCAGTGTCTCCCAGTACATCCCACTACATTCTCCAGTGCCCCTACCCCCTCCCAGTGCCCCCCCAGCATATCCAGTGTCTCCCAGTACATCCCAGTACATTCTCCAGTGCCCCTACCCCCTCCCAGTGCCCCCCCAGCATATCCTAGTGTCTCCCAGTACATCCCACTACATTCTCCAGTGCCCCTACCTCCTCCCAGTGCCCCCCCAGCATATCCCAGTGTCTCCCAGTACATCCCACTACATTCTCCAGTGCCCCTACCCCCTCCCAGTGCCCCCCCAACATATCCCAGTGTCTCCCAGTACATCCCAGTACGCTCTCCAGTGCCCCCAGCCCCCTCCCAGTACCTCCCCAGCACATCCCAGTGTCTCCCAGTACGCTCTCCAGTGCCCCCAGCCCCCTCCCAGTGCCCCCCCAACATATCCCAGTGTCTCCCAGTACATCCCAGTACGCTCTCCAGTGCCCCCAGCCCCCTCCCAGTGCCCCCCAGCGCCTCCCAGTGCCCCCAGTACCGTTGAAGGCCACCCTGCGGATGTGGGTGAGCAGCCGGCGCCCGTCGGGGGGGTCCATGTGGGCACAGAGCCCCCCCCCCGGGCAGGCCTCGCCCAGCAGCGAGTGCAGCCCGTGCGCCATGGCCAGCACGGCGTCGATGACGAACTGCACCTTCCCCTCCTGCTCGTAGGGCGAGTCCCGCCCGATGCGCTCCCGGCCTGCGGGGCCAGGGCAGGTTCGGATCCCAAATATCACCCCAAACCTGCCATGGGCACCCCAAACCTGCCAGGGGCACCCTAAACCTGCCAGGGGCACCCCACCTTCCCCTCCTGCTCGTAGGGCGAGTCCCGCCCGATGCGCTCCCGGCCTGCGGGGCCAGGGCTGGCTCAGACCCCAAACATCACCCCAAACCCACCAGGGACACCCCAAACCTGCCATGGGCACCCTAAACCTGCCAGGGGCACCCCAAACCCACCAGGGACACCCCACCTTCCCGTCCTGCTCGTAGGGCGAGTCCCGCCCGATGCGCTCCCGGCCTGCGGGGCCAGGGCTGGCTCAGACCCCAAACATCACCCCAAACCTGCCAGGGGCACCCTAAACCTGCCAGGGGCACCCCAGACCTGGCATGGGCACCCCAAACCTGCCACGGACACCCCAAACCTGCCACGGACACCCCACCTTCCCCTCCTGCTCGTAGGGCGAGTCCCACCCGATGCGCTCCCGGCCTGCGGGGCCAGGGCAGGTTCGGATCCCAAATATCACCCTAAACCTGCCAGGGGCACCCTAAACCTGCCAGGGGCACCCCGAACCTGCCAGGGGAACCCCACTTTCCCCTCCCGCTCCTGCGCTCCAGGCCTGCGGGGCCAGGGCGGGTTCGGACCCCAAACATCACCCTAAACCTGCCAGGGGCACCCCGAACCTGCCATGGGCACCCGAAACCTGCCAGGGGCACCCCAAACCCACCAGGGACACCCCGGACCTGGCATGGAAACCCCAAACCCGCCAGAGGCACCCCAAACCTGCCAGGGACACCCCAAACCTGCCAGGGACACCCCAGACCTGGCATGGGCACCCCAAACCCGCCAGGGTACACCCCAATCCTGGGGCTGGGGTACCTGTGGGGTCTCTATGGGGTCTCTCTGGGCTCCCTGTGGGGCGGGGGTCTCTCTGGGGTCCCTGTGGGGTGGGGGTCTCTCTGGGGTCCCTGTGGGGCGGGGGTCTCTCTGGGGTCCCTATAGGGCGGGGGTCCCTGTGGGGTCTCTCTGGGGTCGCTGTGGGGCGGGGGTCTCTCTGCGGTCCCTATTGGGTCGCTGTGGGGTGGGGGTCTCTGTGGGGTCCCTATGGGGTCCCTATGGGGCGGGGGTCCCTGTGGGGTCTCTCTGGGGTCGCTGTGGGGCGGGGGTCCCTGTGGGGTCTCTCTGGGGTCCCTGTGGGGCCGCTGTGGGGCAGGGGTCTCTCTGCGGCCCCTATGGGGTCCCTGTGGGGCGAGGGTCCCTGCGGGGTCTCTCTGGGGTCCCTATGGGGCAGGGGTACCTGTGGCGTCCCTGTGGGGTCCCTGTGGGGTCGCTGTGGGGCGGGGGTCCCTGTGGGGTCTCTCTGGGGTCCCTATGGGGCCGCTGTGGGGCGGGGGTACCTGTGGGGTCCCTGTAGGGCGGGGGTCCCTATGGGGTCTCTCCGGGGTCCCTGTGGGGTCCCTATGGGGCGGGGGTACCTGTGGGGTCCCTATGGGGTCTCTCTGGGGTCCCTATGGGGCGGGGGTACCTGTGGGGTCCCTATGGGGTCGCTATGGGGCGGGGGTACCTGTGGGGTCTCTCTGGGGTCTCTCTGGGGTCCCTGTGGGGCGGGGGTACCTGTGGGGTCCCTATGGGGTCCCTATGGGGCGGGGGTACCTGTGGGGTCCCTGTGGGGTCCCTGTGGGGTCCCTGTGGGGCGGGGGTCTCTCTGGGGTCCCTATGGGGCGGGGGTACCTGTGGGGTCTCTCTGGGGTCTCTCTGGGGTCCCTGTGGGGCGGGGGTACCTGTGGGGTCCCTATGGGGTCCCTATGGGGCGGGGGTACCTGTGGGGTCCCTGTGGGGTCCCTGTGGGGTCCCTGTGGGGCGGGGGTCTCTCTGGGGTCCCTATGGGGCGGGGGTACCTGTGGGGTCTCTCTGCGGTCCCTGTGGGGTCCCTATGGGGCCGCTGTGGGGCGGGGGTACCTGTGGGGTCCCTGTGAGGTCCCTGTGGGGCGGGGGTACCTGTGGGGTCCCTATGGGGTCCCTGTGGGGTCTCTGTGGGGCGGGGGTTCCTGTGGGGTCTCTCTGGGGTCCCTGTGGGGCGGGGGTCCCTGTGGGGTCCCTGTGGGGCGGGGGTCCCTGTGGGGCGGGGGTACCTGTGGGGTCCCTGTGGGGTCCCTGTGGGGTCCCTGTGGGGCGGGGGTCCCTATGGGGTCCCTGTGGGGCGGGGGTCCCTATGGGGTCCCTGTGGGGCGGGGGTACCTGTGCACTTGCGCACGGCGCCGCCGGGGCCCCCCGCGGGCTCGCTGTGGGGCGCGCCGTGGGGCAGGCGGCAGTTGAAATCGTCCTCCCAGAACTCGTGGAACCAGAGGTTGCGGCGGTTGTTCTCCAGAGAGCGCGACGTGAAGTACTCGTCAAAGCCTGCGGGGCACGGGGAGCCCGCGGGGTCATGGGCAGCCCACGGGGGAGCCCAGAGGGGCACGGGGGAGCCCACGGGGGCACGGGGGAGCCCACAGGGTCATGGGGAGCCCAGAGGGGCACGGGGGAGCCCACGGGGGCACGGGGGAGCCCAGAGGGGCACGGGGGAGCCCACGGGGGAGCCCAGAGGGGCACGGGGCAGCCCACGGGGGAGCCCAGAGGGGCACGGGGGAGCCCAGAGGGGCACGGGGGAGCCCACGGGGGAGCCCAGAGGGGCACGGGGGAGCCCACAGGGGCACGGGGACCCCACAGGGTCATGGGGAGCCCAAAGGGGCACGGGGACCCCACAAAGTCACAGGGGACCCCACAGAGCCACGGGGACCCCACAGAGCCACGGGGGAGCCCACGGGGGCACGGGGAGCCCAGAGGGGCACGGGGGACCCCCGGGTGCCCCCACAGCACCCCCAACCCCCCCAGATCCCCCCCGTGATCTCCAGTCCCACCCCAGTTTGCCCCAGTCTCTCCCAATCACCTCCCAGTGCCCCCCAATCACCTCCCAGTCCCTCCCAGTGCCCCCCAATCACCTCCCAGTGGCCCCTAATCACCTCCCAGTCCCTCCCAGTCCCCCCCAATCACCTCCCGGTGTCCCCCAGTCCCTCCCAGTGCCCCCCAATCACCTCCCAGTCCCCCCCAATCACCTCCCAATCACCTCCCAGTCCCCCCCAATCACCTCCCAATCACCTCCCAGTCCCTCCCAGTCACTCTCAGTGCCCCCCAATCACCTCCCAGTGCTCCCCAATCACCTCCCAATCACCTCCCAGTGCCCCCCAATCACCTCCCAGTCCCCCCCCAATCACCTCCCAGTGCCTCCCAGTACCTCCCAGTGCCCCCCAATCACGTCCCAGTGCCCCCCAATCACCTCCCAGTCCCCCCCAATCACCTCCCAGTCACCTCCCAGTCCCCCCAATCACCTCCCAGTCCCTCCCGGTGCCTCTCAGTCCCCCCCAATCACCTCCCGGTGTCCCCCAGTCCCTCCCAGTGCCCCCCAATCACCTCCCAGTCCCCCCCAATCACCTCCCAGTCCCCCCCAATCACCTCCCAATCACCTCCCAGTCCCTCCCAGTCACTCTCAGTGCCCCCCAATCACCTCCCAGTGCTCCCCAATCACCTCCCTATCACCCCCCAGTACCTCCCAGTGCCCCCCAATCACCTCCCAGTGCCCCCCAATCACCTCCCAGTACCTCCCAGTGCCCCCCAATCACCTCCCAGTCACCTCCCAGTGCCTCCCCGTGCCTCCCAGTGCCCCGCGCTCACCGGGCACCGAGGCGCGCTTGGGCAGGATGGTGATGGCCCCGTGCGCCGCCTCCTCCAGGCCCTGCACCGGGGCCATCTTGGCGCCCCAGCTGTCCGAGCCCACCCACGAGAAGTGGCCCGAGAGGTTGGCCAGGGTGGCCGCCTCCAGCACCCGCCTGCGGGACACGGCTGCTGGGGAGACTGGGATGGACTGGGAGGGGCTGGGGGGCTGCTGGGATGGCACTGGGGGAGACTGGAGATGGCTGGGGGGCTGCTGGCATGGACTAGGGGCACTGGCGGGTTACTGGGAGGGGCTGGGATGGGTTGGAGGGGCTACTGGGATCGACTAGGGGCTACTGGGATGGGCTCAGAGGCTACTGGGATGGGCTAGGGGCTACTGGGATGGACTCAGGGGCACTGGGGGGTTACTGGGAGGGACTGGAATGGGCTGGGGGGGCTACTGGGATGGACTAGGGGCTACTGGGATGGACTCAGAGGCTACTGGAATGGGCTGAGGGGGCTACTGGGATGGACAGGCTACTGGGATGGACTCAGAGGCTACTGGGATGGACTCAGGGGCACTGGGGGGTTACTGGGAGGGACTGGAATGGGCTGGGGGGTGTTCTGGGATGGACTCAGGCTACTGGAAGGGACTGGAATGGACTCAGGGCCTACTGGGATGGACTAGGGGCACTGGGGGGTTACTGGGAGGGACTGGAATGGGTTGGGGGGGCTACTGGGATGGACTCAGAGGCTACTGGGATGGACTCAGGGGCACTGGGGGGTTACTGGGAGGGACTGGAATGGGTTGGGGGGCTACTGGGATGGACTGGGGGCACTGGGGGGTTACTGTGAGGGACTGGAATGGGCTGGGGGGGCTACTGGGATGGACTAGGGGCTACTGGGATGGACTGGGGGCCTGAGGAGTTACTGGGAGGGACTGGAATGGGTTGGGGGGCATTGGGGTGCACTGGTGTGTACTGGTGTGCACTGGTGCGCACTGGTGTGTACTGGGGTGCACTGGGATGCACTGGTGTGTACTGGTGTGCACTGGTGTGTACTAGTGTGTACTGGCGTGCACTGGGGTGCACTTGTGTGCGCTGGGATGAACTGGTGCGCACTGGTGTGTACTGGGGCACACTGGTGCGTACCGGTGTGTACTGGTGCGCAGTGGTGTGCACTGGTGCGCACTGGGGTGCACTGGTGTGTACTGGTGTGCACTGGGATGCACTGGTCTGTACTGGTGCGCACCGGTGTGTACTGGTGCGCACCAGTGTGTACTGGGGCGCAGTGATCTGTACTGGTGTGTACTGGTGTGTACTGGTGTGCACTGGTGTGCACTGGTCTGTACTGGTGTGTACTGGTCTGTACTGGTGTGTACTGGTGTGCACTGGTGTGTACTGGCGCGCACTGGTCCGTACTGAGCTGTACTGGTCTGTACTGGTGCGCACTGGTCTGTACTGGTCTGTACTGGTCTGTACTGGTGTGCACTGGTCTGTACAGGTGCGCACTGGGGTGCACTGGTGTGTACTGGTCTGTACTGGTGCGCACTGGTCTGTACTGGTCTGTACTGGTGTGTACCGGTGTGCACCAGTGCGCACCGGTCTGTGTTGGTCTGTACTGGTGTGTACTGGTGCGCACCGGTGCGCACTGGTCTGTACTGGTGTGTACTGGTCTGTACTGGTGTGTACTGGTGTGCACTGGTGCGCACCAGTGTGCACTGGTCTGTACTGGTGTGCACCGGTCTGTACTGGTCTGTACTGGTGTGCACTGGTGCGCACTGGTCTGGTCTGTACTGGTGAGCACCAGTGCGCACTGGTGTGTACTGGTGCGCACTGGTTTGTACCGGTGCGCACCGGTCTGTACTGGTCCGCACTGGTGCGCACTGGCGCGCACTGGCGTGCACTGGCGCGCACTGGTGTGTACTGGTGCGCACTGGTCTGTACCGGTGCGCACTGGTGTGTACTGGTGTGTACTGGTGCGCACCGGTCTGTACTGGTCTGTACTGGTGTGTACTGGTGCGCACCGGTCTGTACTGGTCTGTACTGGTCTGTACTGGTGTGTACTGGTGCGCACTGGTCTGTACCGGTGCGCACTGGTGTGTACTGGTGTGTACTGGTGCGCACCGGTCTGTACTGGTCTGTACTGGTCTGTACTGGTGTGTACTGGTGCGCACTGGTCTGTACCGGTGCGCACTGGTGTGTACTGGTGTGTACTGGTGCGCACCGGTCTGTACTGGTCTGTACTGGTCTGTACTGGTGTGTACTGGTGCGCACTGGTCTGTACCGGTGCGCACTGGTGTGTACTGGTGTGCACCGGTCTGTACTGGTCTGTACTGGTCTGTACTGGTCTGTACTGGTGTGCACTGGTGCGCACCGGTGTGTACTGGTCTGTACTGGTGTGTACTAGTTCGTACTGGTGCACAGTGGTCTGTGCTGGTCTGTACTGGTGTGTACCGGTGCGCACTCGTCCGTACTGGTGTGTACTGGTGTGTACTGGTGCGCACTGGTGCGCACTGGTCCGTACTGGTGTGTACTGGTCTGTACCGGTGCGCACTGGTCTGTACTGGTGCGCACTGGTCCGTACTGGTGTGTACTGGTCTGTACCGGTGCGCACTGGTCTGTACTGGTGCGCACTGGTCCGTACTGGTGTGTACTGGTCTGTACCGGTGCGCACTGGTCCGTACTGGTGTGTACTGGTGTGTACTGGTCCGTACTGGTGCACAGTGGTCTGTGCTGGTCTGTACTGGTGTGTACTGGTCCGTACTGGTGCACAGTGGTCTGTGCTGGTCTGTACTGGTGTGTACCGGTGCGCACTGGTCCGTACTGGTGTGTACTGGTCTGTACTGGTGCGCACTGGTCCGTACTGGTGCGTACTGGCGCGCCCTGCTCTCACCGGATGTCGTCCTCGTTGGCGAAGATCACCACCCCGCGCGCCGTCGACGTCTCCATCAGGCGCCCGATGACCTTGGCGAACTCCCCCGGCTTCGGCTCCCGCGGGATCTTGATGGACTGGGCGATGCACAGGCCCCCTGCACCAGTACGGACCAGTACGGACCGGTACGGACCGGTACGGACCGGTACGGACCGGTATAGACTGGTATGGACTGGTGTGGACTGGTGTGGACTGGTACCACCCTTCCCACAGTGGCTCACCAGTGGTCACTGAGGGGGCAGCACCTCCCCCCCCCCAGAAATCACCCTCCCAGTACATCCCAGTATGGCCCAGTGCCCTTCCAGTATAACCCAGTGCCTCTCCCAGTATAACCCAATGCCCCTCCCAGTATAACCCAATGCCCCTCCCAGTATAACCCAGTGCCCTCCCAGTATAACCCAATGCCCCTCCCAGTATAACCCAGTGCTCCCAGTGCCCTCCCAGTATAACCCAGTGCCCTCCCAGTATAACCCAATGATCCCAGTGCCCTTCCAGTATAACCCAGTGCCCTCCCAGTATAACCCACTGCCCCTCCCAGTATAACCCAATGCTCCCAGTGCCCTCCCACTATAACCCAGTGCCCCTCCCAGTATAACCCAATGCTCCCAGTGCCCTCTCAGTATAACCCAGTGCTCCCAGTGCCCCTCCCAGTATAACCCAGTGCCTCTCCCAGTATAACCCAATGCTCCCAGTGCCCTCCCAGTATAACCCACTGCCCCTCCCAGTATAACCCAGTGCTCCCAGTGCCCCTCCCAGTATAACCCAGTGCCTCTCCCAGTATAACCCAATGCTCCCAGTGCCCTCCCAGTATAACCCACTGCCCCTCCCAGTATAACCCAATGATCCCAGTGCCCTCCCACTATAACCCAGTGCCCCTCCCAGTATAACCCAATGCTCCCAGTGCCCTCCCACTATAACCCACTGCCCCTCCCAGTATAACCCAATGATCCCAGTGCCCTCCCAGTATAACCCACTGCCCCTCCCAGTATAACCCAATGCTCCCAGTGCCCCTCCCACTATAACCCACTGCCCCTCCCAGTATAACCCAATGCTCCCAGTGCCCCTCCCACTATAACCCAGTGCTCCCAGTGCCCTCCCAGTATAACCCACTGCCCCTCTCAGTATAACCCAATGCTCCCAGTGCAACCCAGTGTCTCTCCCAGTATAACCCAATGCTCCCATTGCCCCTCCCAGCATAACCCACTGCCCCTCCCACTATAACCCAATGCTCCCAGTGCCCCTCCCACTATAACCCACTGCCCCTCCCAGTATAACCCAATGCTCCCAGTGCCCCTCCCACTATAACCCACTGCCCCTCCCAGTATAACCCAATGCTCCCAGTGCCCCTCCCACTATAACCCACTGCCCCTCCCAGTATAACCCAATGCTCCCAGTGCCCTCCCACTATAACCCACTGCCCCTCCCAGTATAACCCAATGCTCCCAGTGCCCCTCCCACTATAACCCACTGCCCCTCCCAGTATAACCCAATGCTCCCAGTGCCCCTCCCACTATAACCCACTGCCCCTCCCAGTATAACCCAATGCTCCCAGTGCCCCTCCCACTATAACCCACTGCCCCTCCCAGTATAACCCAATGCTCCCAGTGCCCCTCCCACTATAACCCACTGCCCCTCCCAGTATAACCCAATGCTCCCAGTGCCCCTCCCACTATAACCCAGTGCTCCCAGTGCCCTCCCAGTATAACCCACTGCCCCTCTCAGTATAACCCAATGCTCCCAGTGCAACCCAGTGTCTCTCCCAGTATAACCCAATGCTCCCATTGCCCCTCCCAGCATAACCCACTGCCCCTCCCACTATAACCCAATGCTCCCAGTGCCCCTCCCACTATAACCCACTGCCCCTCCCAGTATAACCCAATGCTCCCAGTGCCCCTCCCACTATAACCCAATGCTCCCAGTGCCCCTCCCACTATAACCCAGTGCTCCCAGTGCAACGCAGTGCCTCTCCCAGTATAACCCACTGCCCCTCCCAGTATAACCCAATGCTCCCAGTAAAAGCCACTGCCCTCCCAGTATAACCCACTGCCCCTCTCAGTATAACCCAATGCTCCCAGTGCCCCTCCCACTATAACCCACTGCCCCTCCCACTATAACCCAGTGCTCCCAGTATAACCCAGCACCCACCAGCCTCGCGGGAGCTCTGCACGAAGGCCTCGACGCCGCTCTCGCCGTAGTTGCCCTCCGAGGCCAGCGTGCTGACGTAGCTCCAGCCCAGCGCCCGCACCACGGCCACCATGGCCTGCGCCTGGTACGAGTCCGGCGGCACCACCCGCGAGAAGAACTCGTAACGGCCGGGGTCCGACAGCTCGGGGGCCGTGGAGGCGTAGCTGATCTGGGGGATCTGGGGACATCGGGGACATCAGGGACACGGCAGGGACGGAGGGCATCGTGGGCATGGCAGGGACGGGGGCATCGGGGACATCAGGGACACGGCAGGGACGGGGGCATCGGGGACATCAGGGACACGGCAGGGACACGGCAGGGACAGGGGGCATCGGGGACACGGCAGGGACAGGGGGCATCGGGGACACGGCGGGGACATGGCAGGGACACGGCAGGGACGGGGGCATCGGGGACATGGCAGGGACAGGGCATCAGGGACACTGGGGACACGGCAGGGACACGGCAGGGACGGGGGGCATTGGGGACATCAGGGACACGGCAGGGACAGGGGGCATCGGGGACACGGCAGGGACGGGGGGCATCGAGGGCATGGCAGGGACGGGGGCATCGAGGGGCTCAGGGACAGGGGGGCATCGGGGACATCGGGGACATCAGGGACACAGCAGGGACGGGGGCATCGGGGACAGGGGGGCATTGGGCATATAGGGGGCATCGGGGACATCAGGGACACAGCAGGGACATGGCAGGGACGGGGGGCATCGGGGGCATTGGAGACATCAGGGACATCGGGGACACGGCAGGGACAGGGGGGCATTGGGGACATGGCAGGGACAGGGCATCAGGGACATTGGGGACATCGGGGACATCAGGGACACGGCAGGGATGTGGCAGGGACAGGGGGGCATCGGGGACACAGCAGGGACAGGGGGGCATCGGGGACATCGGGGACATCAGGGACACGGCAGGGGGGCATTGGGGGAGTTTGGGGGGCACAGGGACACAGGGGGCCACCCAGGGGTCCGCCAGCTCGGGGGATTTGGATCCGGGGGGTCTGGGGACATCGGGGACACGGGGGGACACCCAGGGGTCCGCCAGCTCGGGGGCTCAGCCCCAGGGCTGGGGGGCTGGGGACAAGGGGACCCGCGGGGGCCACTGGGGACACGCAGGAGAGGCGGTGCTGTGGGACCCCCCCTCGCTGTCCCTGTCCCTGTCCCTAATCCCCCCTAATCCCCCTGGGCCATTCGCTGCCGTCCCAGGGGATTGTGGGTAACACCCGGGGAAGGTTCTGGAAGGGACCCGAGGCGGGGGAGGGGGGGGGACAGAGGGGGACCAGGTGTCCAAGCCCCCCCTGACAGGGAGTGGACACCATGGGGACAGTGTGGGGACACTGCTGTCCCATGTCCCCTCAGGGTCCCCCCCATCCAAAGCACCCCCACGTTCCCCCAAAAGTCCCCAATGCCCCCCAACACCCCACTGACCACAAAGAGCCGCTGGACATTGGCCACCAGGATGGACACAGAGCTGGCTGAGTCCCCAATGCCCCTCCACGTCCCCAGTGTCCTCCCGAGCCCCCCAGCTCACCGCGAAGAGCCACTGGACATTGGCCACCATGATGGACACAGAGCTGGCCAAGTCCCCAAAGCCCCTCCACGTCCCCAGTGTCCTCCCGAGCCCCCTGAGCCCCCCAGCTCACCACAAAGAGCCGCAGCACATTGGCCACCATGATGGACATGGAGCTGGCCAAGTCACCAAGTCCCCTCCACATCCCCAGTGCCCCCTGAGCCCCCCAGCTCACCGCGAAGAGCCGCAGCACATTGGCCACCATGATGGACACAGAGCTGGCCGAGTCCCCAAAGCCCCTCCACATCCCCAAAGCCCCTCCACGTCCCCCAAGCCCCTCCACATCCCCAGTATCCCTCCGAGCCCCCCGAGCCCCCCAGCTCACCGCAAAGAGCCGCAGCACGTTGGCCACCATGATGGACACGGAGCTGGCGGACGCCCCGATGACCCCGACCAGGCGCTCGGGCGGGGGCCGGCGCGGGGCCGAGCCGTCGGGGCAGCGTCCCTCTCCGCCCTCGGGGGGCAGGAGGCTGCGCACGAAGCTCAGCGCCTGCTCCAGCGCGTAGGTGTCCCTGGAGCAGGTGTCCAGGATGCGGGCACCCAGCGTCAGGTTGGGCAGCACGCGGGGGTCGCCGTTGACGCGGTCCAGCGCGTAGAGCATGGCCTCCAGCCGGTGGATGCCCTTCTCCTTCTTGACCGGCCCGCAGGGCACCCCGGCGGGGCCGCGGGCGTGCACCGGGAACAGCCCCCCCAGCGTCAGGTCGCCCTCCAGGCGGATGGCGTGGGGCTGCGTGGGGGCCGGGGGGCAGCGGCCCGGGGGGCACAGGGCCAGCAGCAGGGCCAGCAGCAGGGCCAGCAGCGGGGCCAGCAGCGGGGGCATGGTGGGCTGGGGGCAAAGAGAGGGGGCTTAGGGGGTGCCGGGGGGCAGAGGTGGTTCGCTGTGGGGCGGGGTGGGGGCTGGGGGGGCGCGGGGACCCCCGGTGGGGTCACCAGGGTGGGCAGTGGGGGTGGTACCCCGTGGGATGGGGACCGGGGGGCACAGGGACCCCGGTGGGGTCACCAGGGTGGGCAGCGGGGGTGGTACCCCGTGGGGCGGGGTGGGGGGACACGGGGACCCCCGGTGGGGTCACCAGGGTGGGCAGTGGGGGTGGTACCCCGTGGGGCAGCGGTGGCTCCCCGTGGGGCGGGTGGGGGGACACGGGGACACTCAGGGGACAGCGGGGGGGTTACGGGTGACACTGGGAGGGCACCCAGGGGGTGAGGGGTGGGGGGCGGCACCCCTCGGGGTGGGGGGACGCCCTATGGGGGGGGAGATCTCTGTGGGGTGGGGAGGGGGTAACGACACCCACTGGGGTTAGGGGGGGGACACCCCGTGGGGCAGGGCCGCCCCCAGGGTGGGGGGCAGCTCCCCATGGGGTGGGGGGGGGGGGGGGGTCGGTGCCCACCTCGGAGGGAGGTTTGGGGGTCCCCAGCACCCCCCAAATCCCGCTCACCTGGGCTGTGGGTGCTCCGCTCCCTGCGCAGCCGCTGGGGACTGCGGGGCGGGGGCCGCCCCTGTCCTGGCCCCCCCCAAATCCCCCCCAAATCCCCCCCCGGGGTCCCTCCAGATGCTGATGGGGAAGGGAGGGGGCCCCCCCCCAGCCCGGCTTGGCCGAACTCCCGCAATCCCCCGGGCCCCCCACCCCCCCCAATTAAACCAGATGTTAATTATTGCGGGGGGGGGGGGTGAGGGGATTAGGGGTGTGCCCCCCCCCCAACACATCCCCTGGGGGTCCCACGGTGGGGCTGAGCCCCTCGGGGGGCTTGGGGGGGCCGGGAGGGCCCTAATCCCCCCCAGCTGCCGGATTAGGGGGGGTGGGGGATAATCCACTGCTCAGCCGCAGCCGGGACCCCCCCAGCACCAGAGGAGGGGGGGACACGGGATGGACGGGGGGGGGGGGGGGACACGGGGGGGGTGAGGGGGCTTTGGGGGATCGGGGGGGACATGGGGGGGCTGAAGGGACCTGGAGGGACAAGGAGGGGGCACTGGGGAGGGGGGTTGAGGGACTGCGGGGGGGGTCAGTGGGTCCCGGGGGGGGTCAGTGGGTCCCGGGGGGGGTCAGTGAGTCCCGGAGGGGGGGTCAGTGGGTTTCGGGGGGGGGTCAGTGGCTCTGGGGGGGGGGGTCAGTGGCTCTGGGGGGGTCAGTGGGTCCCGAAGCGGGGGGCCAGTGGGTCCCGGAGGGGGGGTCAGTGGCTCTGGGGGGGGCAGTGGGTCCCGGAGGGGGGTCAGTGGATCCCGGGGGGGTCAGTGGGTCCCGGGGGGTTTGATGGGCCCCGGGAAGGGGTCAGTGGGTCCCAGAGGGGGGGTCAGTGAGTCCCGGGGGGTGTCGGGGAGTCCCGGGGGGCTGGGGGGGGTAGGGGGGACACTGGGGGGGGTTCGATGGGGCCCAGAGCGGGCGGGACCGTTCCCGCCAAAACTCCCCCTCAGCCGTTCCCGCCCAAACCGCGGCGCGCGCTTCCCGCCGCCGCCAGGCCACGCCCCCAATGGGAGCCACGCCCCCCCGCGTACACCACGCCCCACCCAATAAGCCCCGCCCTTGACACTAGCCCCGCCCCCCCGCGCTTTACGGCTTTTCCGCGACACTCCCGGCCCGGGCTAGCGGCACTTTACGGCTGTGTTAGTGTTTTACGACGGCGAGCGGCAGCGTTGTCGGGGTGCGGGGGGGGCGGGGGCGGCTCGGGGGGGGCGGGGGCGGCTCCGGGGGGGCCCTTTGGGGGTCCCGGGGGGGGAGTCGGGGGTGCGGCAGACCCTGGGGGTGGCCGCCCCACTTTAACTCCCTCCTGCCCATCGCAGATGGCCGGGGCCGAGCGGGACGCGCACGGGAGGGGCGAGGAGGAGGAGGAGGAGGAGGAAGAAGAAGAAAAGGAGAAGGAGGAAGAGGAGGGTCCCGAGGACCCCCCCCCAAAGCCGGTGGTGCCGGGGGTGCTGTACTTGTCCTTCCTCCCGCCGGGCTTCGGGCCCCGCCAGGCCCGGGCGCTGCTGCGGCCGCACGGGGAGCTGGGCAGGGTCTTCCTGCAGCCCCACGGTGAGTCCGGGGGTCCTGGGGGGGGTCCTGGGGTGCCAAGGGGTCCCACGGAGCCCCTCCTGGCACCGGCAGTGGGTGGGGAGGGGGTGTCAGGGCACCCTGGTGGGCTCAGGGGGGGCTGGAGGGGGGCTGGTGTCCCCACAGAGCCCCTCAGGTACAGAATGGGGGGGGTGAGGGGGGGGTCAGGTCCCCTCCCAGGTCAGTGACACCCTTGAGGGGGGTTCAGCCCCGCCAAGCTGGGGGGGTTCAGCCCTCCCGGGGGGGGGTCTCAGCCCCCATTTCTCACCTCCCCCCCCCAGGAGGGTCCGTGCGGCGGCGGCGGCAGCGCCCGGGGGGGCCCCCGGCGGTGGCGTTCGCCGAGGGCTGGGTGGAATTCCGGGACAAGCGAGCGGCCAAACGCGCGGCCAAAATCCTGCACGGGGCCCCCATGGCCCCCCGGCCCCGCAGCCCCTTCCGCCACCACTGCTGGAGCATCAAGGTGCCGGAGGGGGGGGGGGGGCGGGACCCGAGGGGGTCCTGGGTGGTCCAGAACCCTTTTGGGGGGGGGGGGGGTTGGATCCCTGCTGGGGGGGGTCAGACCCTTGGGTGCCCCGGGGGGACCCGAGGGGGTCCTGGGTGATCCAGAACCCTTTTAGGGGGGGGGTTGGATCCCTGCTGGGGGGGGTCAGACCCTTGGGTACCCCGGGGGGAGGGCAGAGGGTGGCGGGGGGGCACCTGTGGGTTCGTGGGCAATGGGGACCCTTTATGGAGGGGGGTTGGGGGAGCTCTGGGTCCCTTTTTGGGGGGGGGTCTTGGATGCTGGTGACCCATTGGGGGTTTGGGGTTTAAGGGGGTCCCCGACACTGGGGGGGGGTCCTTGAAGGGGTGGCGGGAGGAATGGGGGGAGGGGACAGCCCGCGGGGTGGGGGCTGGGCTGTACTGGGGACCCTTCCTCCAGCAGGTGAGGGGGGCTTTGAGTACCCCAAACGCTGATGGGGGGAGGGGGTGTCTGAGGCTGTTTTGGGGGTCCCCTGACCTCTGCCCATTCCCCCCCGCCCCAGTACCTGCCTGGGTTCCGCTGGCCCCACCTGAGCGAGCGGCTCAGCTACGAGCGCCAGGTCCGGGCCCAGCGCCTGCGGGCCGAGGTGGCCCAGGCCAAGCGCGAGGGGGGGTTCTACGCCCGCCGCGCCCCCAAAGCCACCAAAGACCCCCCCAAAACCTCCGGAGACCCCGCGGCCCCTCCCCCGACCTGGGGCTTCACCCAAAGACCCACCGAGGAGGAGATTTGGGGGCGCAAAGCTCGGCCCCCCCCGGCCGCGCCCCCCCGGCGGCTGCTGGAGAAGGTGTTTGGGGGAGGGAGGTGAGACCCCCCCTCAAATCTGGGGGGGGGGGGGGGGGGAAGGTCCCTTGGGCCGCCCGGAGCCCCCTCGGGACCTCCCACCCCCTTTCTCAAGGACTACGGAATGTTTTCTTTTTCTCCTTAAAACTTTTTTATTACTTTTAACAAAAATAATTCCTCGCGGTCTCTTTAAATTCTGCCGAGGGGGGCGGGACCAAGGGGACGGGGCGGGGCCAAGGGGAGGGGGCGGGGCCAAGGGGAGGGGGCGGGGCTATGGCTTCGGCGCGAATCTCCCTGAAGGCAGCGCGGGGGGGAGAGGCAAAGAATGGGCGTGGCTTAAGCAGCGCAGGCCACGCCCCCTCGCGGTGAAGGGGCGTAGCCTGAGGGAAGCGGCAGCAGGTGATTGGCGCACGTGGGCGGGGCCTGGCCCGAGGGGCGGGGCCTGGGAGAGCCACGCCCCCTCCCGCGCCTTAAACAGGACACTTAAATCTCTACGGGGGTGGGGGAAGGGCAGGGCTCTTAAAGGGGCCGCACCCCCATTTCGGGGGGCGGTTCCAGTGTCAAAAATAGAAGCTCTTGGGGGGGGGGGGGGGGGGAGGGGCCCCAGTATGGCACTGGGGAAACGGGAGAACGAACGAACTCGGGGCCCCATAAACCTGATGTCCCCAAACCTGGGGGTGGGGGGTGAACCCCCCCGAAATGGGTGCTGGGGGGCACCCCAATATCCCTGGGAAACCAAGCAGGGGGGAGTGGTACCAATCTGGGGACCCCCCCCCCCCCCCCCGCCCGAAATGCCACTACTGGGGTCCCTCAGCCTCGTGGTGTCACTGGGGGAGGGGGGCGGGGGGCAGCTGGGGTCCCCAAAATCGGGGTGTGACCCTGGGGTCCCCCTGAACCCCCACACGGCGGGGTCCTGGATCCCCCCAAGCCTGGGGGGCACCCCGGGATCTCCCAGTGCCTCTCGGGGAGTCGAGGGGTGCCAGTCCCACCCTGGGGACCCCCCCCGGGACCCCCGCAACGCCAGCGCCCCTCCCCCACCGCACCCGCGGGCTCCATCCCCAAATCCACTCCCCGCCCCAAAGGTGCAACACCCAAACCCTCCTCCCCACACCCACACCCCCCCATTCTAGTTCCCCCCCCCCTTTTTCCCCTCCTTTTCCTTCCCCCCCCCAATTTTGTCCCCCGATTTGCTCCACCCCCAATTCCACCTCAACCCTCACTTCCCAAATTCCCCCCCCCCCCCCAAAATTTTGGTTCCTTTTCCATTTGGTTTCCCTTCCCCCACCACCTCCATCCCCATTTCCTTCCCACCAACATCCCCCTCCCCAAATCCATTTTCCCACATCCTTCACTCCCCTCCCTTCGCTCCCATCCGCCCCCCCCCGCCCCCTCCTCAAATCCCCCCCTCCCTCAGTGCCCCACCCCCGCCAGCATCAGGCAGGGCCGGCAGCTTCGCCCCCCCCTCACCAGCACGTGGCAGCGGGGGGCGGGGGGCCGGGCCGGGGGTCCCGGGGGTCCCGGGCAGGGCCCGTAGGCTTCCAGGTCACAGAGCAGCTCCACCAGGTCGAGCACGGAGCGCAGGGGGGGACGCCGGGCCAGCACCTCGTGCCCGGGGGGCACCGGGCGGCCACGGGCCACCAGCACCCGGAACGCCAGCCCCGGGTTCAGCAGCACGGCGGCCGCGGCCATGGGCGAGCGGGGGCAGCGCTGAACGAGCCGCAAGCCCCGAGCCGGGCACGGCCCGGGGCCGCCGCCATCGCCCCCCACCACCCCCCAGTGCGCCGGGAGGGGGATCTCGGCCAGTTCCTCCAGGAAGGAGCCGGGCCAGAGCTGGGGGGCGGGGGGCAGCGGGAGGGGCTGCGGGAGAGAAGGGGTTAATGGCATGGGGGGGACGCTCGGGAGCGCCGGGAGCCCCCCCAAGAACCTCGCGATTCCCTCCCCCATTCTAAACACCCCCCACCCCCGGCTTCGAGGCCAGCCCTAAAATGCCAAGGAGCCTCCCAAAAACCCCAAAACCCTCCCAAAAAACCCTTCCTCAGCTCCCCAAACCCCTCCCCCCTCCCCAAAACCCCTTCCTCAGCTCCCCAGAAACCCCCTCCCCCCTCCCAAGAACCCCTTCCTCAGCTCCCTAGAAACCCCGAAACCCTCCTAAAAACCCCTTTCTCAGCTCCCCAGAAACCCCTTCCCCCTCCCAAAAACCCCTTCCTCAGCTCCCCAGAAACCCCAAAACTCCTCCCAAGAAACCCTTCCTCAGCTCCCCAGAAACCCCAAAACTCCTCCTAAAAACCCCTTCCTCAGCTCCCCAGAAACCCCTTCCCCCTCCCAAAAACCCCTTCCTCAGCTCCCCAAACCCCTCCCCCCTCCCAAAAACCCCTTCCTCAGCTCCCCAGAAACCCCGAAACCCCTCCCAAAAACCCCTTCCTCAGCTCCCCAGAAACCCCGAAACCCCTCCCAAAAACCCCTTCCTCAGCTCCCCAGAAACCCCAAAACTCCTCCCAAAAACCTCTTCTTCAGCTCCCCAGGACCCCAAACCCCTTCCCCCCTCCCAAAAACCCCTTCCCCAGGACTGCAAACTCCTCCCCCCTCCCAAAAACCCCTTCCTCAGCTCCCCAAACCCCTCCCCCCCCCCCAAAAACCCCTTCCTCAACTCCCCAGGACCCCAAAACCCCTCAAGGTCCCATTTCTCAGGGTGCCACCCCCCCCTCCCCCCAAAATCCCCCTCACCCATCCCCTCTAAAGCCCTCCCCAGGACACCCCCAACCCCTCCAGAACCCCCTCAACCCCTCGAGAGCCCCCCCAGGACACTCCGAAGAGCCTCAGGACCCCCTAAATTCTCCAAGCCCCCCCTCCCCGAGGGTCCCCCCCCTTCCTCACCACTCGGCTGCCTCCCTCCTCCTCTTCCTCCTCCTCCTCCTCACTCTCATCCAGCACCACCAGCGGGGCAGGGGGGGGCCGGGGGGGCACCTGGGGGTGACAGCAGAGGCTCAAGAGGGGGTTGGGGGGGTCAGGGACCCCCTCCCCACCCCCCCAAACCTCAGAGCCCCCCCCCTTACCGGCACCAGGGACGCGCTGGGCTGCGGCTGCTCCTGCTTCACGCGGGGGGTGGCGGCGATCAGGACCCCCAAATCCCCCGGGGGGGGCTGGAAAAGGGGGGGAAGGGGCGTTACGGGGGGGTCCCAAGCACCCTGAGGGGGTTCAAGGGGTGCTGGGGTCCCACTCACCCTTTCGGGGGCAGCGCTGGGCTCCGGGGGGGCCCCTTTGAGGCGGGGGGCCGAGGCGATGAGGAGCCCCAGGCGGGGGTCCTGGGGGGCGGGGGGGGTTAGGGGGGGCCCCCAGGTGTCCAGGGGGGGTCCCAAGCGGCCGGAGGGTCTCACCTCGAGGCGGGGGAGGGGTCCCACCTCCTCCTTGACGGGGCAGAGGCGCAGGGGGGGTCCCGGGAGGGGCCCGGGGCCCTGCTCAGCCCCCCCCAGCGGCTCCTCCTTGTCCTGTGGGGGGAGGGCACAGAGGGGGAGGGGCACGTCAGGGGGACCCCCGGCAGCCAGGTGGGACCCCCAGACAGGAGACCCAAGTGTCTGGGAGGGACCCCCACCCCCTAAAAAGGGACCCGGGTGTCTGGGAAGAACCCAACCCCCACCTCATCCCTCGTGGGGAAACTGAGGCACACACAAGCATTGGGGTCACGGGGGGGAGGGGCGCGGGTCCGAGGCAGCTGGGGGTCCCCAAAACCCCCCCAAGGCCCCTCCCGCGGGGGGGGGGTGGGGTGCCTGGACACCTGGGTCCCCTCCCCCGACGCCTGGGTCCCCCGAGGGGGGAGGGTCCATGCAGAGCGAAGCAGCAAAGCGAGCACAGCCAAGGGGGGAGGGGGTGGGGGTCTTTAGGGGGGGGGAGAGGGGGTGAGGCTCCCATGGGGGTCGGAGGAGCATTTTGGGGTCCCCCCTGAGCAGAGGGGGGGTCCCGTTACCTTGCGGGGGGGGCGGGGCAGGCGGCGGCTCCGGGCGGCGGCGCGGGGGGGCCGGGGGGGCCGGCGGCGGCGGGGCCTGGACGAGGGGAGGGGGCGGCCGCTCCAGGGGGGCCCCCAGCGACCCCCCCCCACCGGCAGCAGCCGCCTCTGCGCCAGGAGAGAGACCTCAGAGGGGCTGGGGCACCCCGAATTCCAAGGGGGGAGGGATGTGGATTGGGGAGGGGGGGCGGGCACAGATGCAGGAACACCCCCCCGAGGGACCCCCACCCCCCCCACAAAGGAACCCAGGGTGAGCCCCCCAAAGCCAAGCGATGCAGAAGGACCCAGGCGTCTGGGTGACACCCCCCCCCCCCAAAAACAGGACCCAGGCGTCCAGGAGCCAACCTGGCTGCCAACCAACCCCTTCCTCCCATCCCAAACTTGTCCATACTGGTCCAAACTGGGCCACGCGCCCGAGGCGGGCGGAGGGGGTGGTGGGGGGAGCCCGAGCCTTGCGCGTGCCTCAGTTTCCCCAGCCAAAGGAGTCGGGTCGCCGAGGAAGGGAGCGGAGAGGATGGCTGGGGCTTGCTGGGAGGTTACTGGGAGATTACTGGGAGGAAGCTCTGGGGGGGCACCCACCATAGCACAGCGCAGGCACTGCCTCCAGCGGCACTTCTGGCGCTTGAGGTTCTGCCCCCCGAACTTGGGCTTGTCCCGGCAGAAGTCGCAGCGGCCGCAGTCGGCCGGGCGCCGGCAGGCTGCGCACACCCCGCAGCGCCGGCTGGCCCGGCTCCGCACCCCCCGCTGCCGGCAGAGAGCGGCGTCACCCCCGGGGGTCCCCAAATGTCCCCAAGACCCACCGCGGGAAGGGGGGGGAGGAGGGGGGGGGGGATGTTAGTGAGGGAGCAGCTATTAGGAACGTTACGGTAGATGCGGCGGTATTAGGGGTATTACGGCAGCCGGGCAGCAGCACGTTAGGCCGAGACAGATATTGGGTGGGAGCAGCTATTAGAGGCATTAAGGTATCTGAGCCCCAGTATGTGGGGTATTACGGTATCTGCGCTCTGCTATTAGGGTACCTTAGAGCTAATTAAACCTGGAGTGGTAATTAAGAGCATTGGGGTAACCAAACCCTGCTCTTGGGGGGGCTGTGGTACCTGAACCCCATTATCTGGGGCATTACGGTACCTGCACCCCACTATCAAGATCCCCTGGACCCTGCTTTTCAACCTGGAGCACTTACTAGGAGATTTATGGTAACCAAACCCCGCTCTTAGGGGGTACCTGAACCCCATTATTTGGGGTGTCACAGCGCCCCAACCCCACAGCCAGGCTCGTTCAGAGCCTCTGGTCAGCTTCATGGCAACCAAACCCTGCTATCAGTGGTGTTAGGGTACCTGAACCCCGTTACTTGGGGTGTCACAGCGCCCCAACCCCAGTCAGGGTCGCTCAGAGCCCCCCGACAGCTGTGAACAGCTCTTGGGGTGTCACAGTGACCTGACCCCAGCATTAGGGGTATTATGGTAGCGGCACCCCACAATTCGTGGGGTTTGAATGCGCTGAACCCCAATGTTCAGCCTTGGAACAGCTCATAGGGTGATTATGGTACCTGCACCCCAATATTGAATGGCCTGAACTCCAACATTAGGAGCTGGGACAGCCTTTAGGATAATTATGGTACCTGCACCCCAATATTCCACAGCCTGAACCCCGGCATTGGGGCTGGGACAGCCTTTAGGATAATTACGGTACCCAGACCCCAATATTCCACGGCCTGAACCCCGGCATCGGGGCTGGGACAGCCTTTAGGATAATTACGGTACCTGCACCCCAGTATTCCACAGCCTGAACCCCGGCACTGGGGCTGGGACAGCTTTTAGGATAATTACGGTACCTGCACCCCAATATTCCACAGCCTGAACCCTGGCATTGGGGCTGGGACAGCCTTTAGGATAATTACGGTACCTGCACCCCAATATTCCACAGCCTGAACCCCGGCATTGGGGCTGGGACAGCCTTTAGGATAATTACGGTACCTGCACCCCAATATTCCACAGCCTGAACCCCGGCATTGGGGCTGGGACAGCCTTTAGGATAATTACGGTACCTGCACCCCAATATTCCACGGCCTGAACCCCGGCATTGGGGCTGGGACAGCCTTTAGGATAATTACGGTACCCAGACCCCAATATTCCACAGCCTGAACCCTGGCATTGGGGCTGGGACAGCCTTTAGGATAATTATGGTACCTGCACCCCAATATTCCACAGCCTGAACCCCGGCATTGGGGCTGGGACAACTTTTAGGATAATTACGGTACCTGCACCCCAATATTCCACAGCCTGAACCCCGGCATTGGGGCTGGGACAGCCTTTAGGATAATTACGGTACCTGCACCCCAATATTCCACAGCCTGAACCCCGGCATTGGGGCTGGGACAGCCTTTAGCATAATTACGGTACCCACACCCCAATATTGTCCCCTTTTTCAGGCCCTTATATTAAGGGCATTACGGCCCCCCCCCGCCCCTAATAGCTGCCCCGGGAGGGGCGGGGCCAGGGGTAGAGGGGGCGGGGCTAAGGGGCAGGGGGCGGAGCCAGGGGCTGTCACTCACCCCAGCCCCACCTCGGGGCCCGGGGGGCTTCGGGGGTCGCCCCGGCTTCTTCTTCTCCTTCCCCTTGGTCAGCGGCTTCTGGGAGGGAGGGGGGTCAGTGGGGGGGGGCGGGGGGAGGGGCTGGGGGGTCCCGGATGTGCTCTGGGGGTGGGGGGGGGGGTCCCACTCACTCTCTGCCGGGTGCTGGAGGCGTCACTGGGCTCCCTCTCCACGGGGGGCTTCCACTTCTGGGGGGGAGGGGGGGAAATGGGGGTGAGGGGGGGCACCCAGGGGTCCAACCCCACCCAGGACATCCAGGGGTCCCGGCTGTGCCACCCCCGGGGGTCCCGCACTCACCTCTGTCAGGGGCCGCGGACTCTGGGTCTTCTTGGCCGCCCTGGCTTTCTGGGGTGGGGGGGGGAACAACACAGGGTGGGGGGGGCGGGGTCAGGAGGGGACATCAGGGGACACCCCAGGGTGCGGCAGGAGGTGCCAGGGGGTCCCCGAGGCGCTCGAGGGGGAGGGGAAGGTGAATTGCGGGGGGCGGTCCCACCTTGGGGCGCAGGCAGCGGCGCCTCAGGCAGCGCCACTGGCGCTTGAGGCCGGGCTGCAGCCGGCGCAGGCAGATGCAGCAGCTGCCGCAGTCCTCGGTGCTCAGGCAGCCGGCGCAGGAGCCGCAGCCCAGGCCCTGCGGGGACACGGGGCAGAACACGGGAGAACGTGGGAAAATATGGGAGAATATGGGAGAATGCACAGCCACAGACAGGGGGACAGGAGCCGCAGCCCAGGCCCTGCGGGGACACAGCGCGGGAGAACATGGGAAAATATGGGAAAATATGGGAAAATGTGCAACCACAGACAGGGGGACACGGGGAGAGGAGCCGCAGCCCAGGCCCTGCGGGGACACGGGGCACAGTGCGGGAGAACACGGGAGAACATGGAAGAATATGGGAGAATATGGGAGAACGCACAGCCACAGACAGGGGACAGGGGCAGCAGCCCAGACCCTGCAGGGACACGAGGCACAGCACGGGAGAACATGGGATAATGTGGGAAAATATGGGAAAATGCGGGAGAAAATAGGAGAATATGGGAAAATGTGCAACCACAGACAGGGGACAGGGGGACACAGGACAGGGGGACACAGGGACAGGGGGAGAGGAGCCGCAGCCCAGGCCCTGCGGGGACACGGGGCACAGTGTGGGAGAACATGGGAAAATATGGGAAAATGCACAGCCACAGAAAGGGGACAGGGGGACACGGCGACACGGGGACAGGGGGACAGGGGCAGCAGCCCAGGCCCTGCGGGGACACAGGGCACAGCGTGGAAGAACATGGGAAAATATGGGAAATAATAGGAGAAAATAGGAAAATATGGGAAAATGTGCAACCACAGACAGGGGGACACGGGGCAGGGGGACACAGGGACAGGGGGCAGCAGCCCAGGCCCTGCGGGGACACGGGGCACGGCACAGGAGAACATGGGATAATGTGGGAAAACATAGGAAAATGCGGGAGAAAATAGGAGAATATGGGAAAATGTGCAAGCACAGACAAGGGACAGGAGCCGCAGCCCAGGCCCTGCGGGGACACGGGGCACAGTGTGGGAGAACATGGGAAAATATGGGAAAATATGGGAAAATGTGCAACCACAGACAGGGGGACACGGGGAGAGGAGCCGCAGCCCAGGCCCTGCGGGGACACGGGGCACAGTGCAGGAGAACACGGGAGAACATGGAAGAATATGGGAGAATATGGGAGAACGCACAGCCACAGACAGGGGACAGGGGCAGCAGCCCAGACCCTGCAGGGACACGAGGCACAGCACGGGAGAACATGGGATAATGCGGGAAAATATGGGAAAATGCGGGAGAAAATAGGAGAATATGGGAAAATGTGCAACCACAGACAGGGGACAGGGGGACACAGGACAGGGGGACACAGGGACAGGGGGAGAGGAGCCGCAGCCCAGGCCCTGCGGGGACACGGGGCACAGTGTGGGAGAACATGGGAAAATACGGGAAAATGCACAGCCACAGAAAGGGGACAGGGGGACACGGCGACACGGGGACAGGGGGACAGGGGCAGCAGCCCAGGCCCTGCGGGGACACGGGGCACAGCGTGGAAGAACATGGGAAAATATGGGAAATAATAGGAGAAAATAGGAAAATATGGGAAAATGTGCAACCACAGACAGGGGGACACGGGGCAGGGGGACACAGGGACAGGGGGCAGCAGCCCAGGCCCTGCGGGGACACGGGGCACGGCACGGGAGAACATGGGATAATGTGGGAAAACATAGGAAAATGCGGGAGAAAATAGGAGAATATGGGAAAATGTGCAAGCACAGACAAGGGACAGGAGCCGCAGCCCAGGCCCTGCGGGGACATGGGGCACGGCACGGGAGAACATGGGAAAATGTGGGAAAACACAGGAAAATGCGGGAGAAAATAGGAGAATATGGGAAAATGTGCAAGCACAGACAAGGGACAGGAGCCGCAGCCCAGGCCCTGCGGGGACATGGGGCACGGCACGGGAGAACATTGAAAAATGTGGGAAAACACAGGAAAATATGCGAGAATATGGGAGAAAATAGAATACGGGAAAATGCGCAGCCACAGACAGGGGACAGGGGACACAGGACGGGGACACAGGACAGGGGGACAGGAGCCACAGCCCAGGCCCTGTGGGGACACGGGGCAGAACACGGGAAAGTGTGGGAAAATGTGGGAAAATACGGGAGAAAATAGGAGAAAATGGGAAAATGCACAGCCACAGATGGGGGACAGGGGACATAGGGACAGGGGGACACAGAACAAGAGCCACAGCCCAGGCCCTGTGGGGACACGAGGCACAGCATGGGATAATGTCAGAGAACACGGGAAAATGCGGGAAAACACAGAAAAATGCAGGAAAACACCGAAAAACGTGGGAAAACACCGAAAAACGTGGGAAAACACCGAAAAACGTGGGAAAACACAGGAAAATGTGGGATAACGTGGGTGAATGTGCAGCCACAACCAGGGTAGGGGGGGGACGGGGCTCAGGTGACCATGGCAGGATATGGGAGAAGGTGGGAGAACACAGATAAACGTGCGAAAACACGGGAGAAAACGGGAGAAAACGGGAGAAACCGGGAGAAAACGGGAGAAACTGGGAGAAACCGGGAGAAGGCACAGCCACAGCCAGGGGACAGCAGGACAGGGGTCAGGCAGAGAGCACAGGAGCCGCACTCAGGCCCTGCAGGGAACGTGGGGTGACACCAGGATGGGACACCCCCAGGTAACGTGGGGTGACACCCGGTAACGCCCAGCAACGAGGGGTATCAGAGCACAGCAGAGCCGGTAACGTTAATTAACGCAGCTAACGCTTAATTAGCACGGGCTAACGTTAATTAGCGCCGGTGTCCTCGGACAGTGAAGGAGGGGACACCAAGGAGGGGACACGGAGGTGACAAAGAGGTGGCAAGGGGGACACCCAGCCCAGCAGCAGCCCAGGGGTGTGGGTGACACCCGCGGGGGAGGGAGGGTGACACCAGGACGGGGTGCTGGTGGCACTGGGGGGGTGACAGCGGCACGGGGGGGGCCGGTACCTTCTTGACGATGCGCAGGCAGCGGCGCAGGAGGCACTTGGGGGTCGGGCCGGGCCCAGAGGGGCCCCCGGGGGGGTTGCGGGCGCAGGCGCTGCAGATGCCGCAGTCCTCGGGGATGCGACAGGCCTGGCACGAGCCACAGCCCACCCGCTGTGGGGAGGGGGTGTCAGGGGTCTGGGGGGCACGGCAGTGCCACAAAGCCCACCCTGAGGGGCTGGGGGGGCACGGCAGTGCCACAAAGCCCACCCTGAGGGACTGGGGGGGCACGGCAGCACCACAAAGCCCCACCCTGAGGGGCTGGGGGGGCACGGCAGGGCCACAAAGCCCCACCCTGAGGAACTGGGGAACACCCAGGGGCACGGCAGCCCCCAAACTGCCCTTTGAGGGAGTGGTGAACGCCCAGGGGCACAGCAGCCCCCCAAACCGCCACCCAAGGGATCTGGGGAACACCCAGGGGCACGGCAGCCCCCCCAAACCCCCCCAAGGGATGGGGGGTACCTTGTAGAATCGCTGCTCCCGGTTGAAGTCTCGTCTCTGGGCTGGGGGGAGATGGAGGAAGGGGGTCAGGGTCACCCCAATTTACCTGGGATCCCCCCCCAGAGCCCTCCAAGCTCCCTGAGCCCTCCCCTTCCCCCCCCCCCTCCTCGGCTCTGCTCCCCAGGATGGTCCAAAACAGAGGAAAAAGGAAGCAAGGAAGGATCAGGGAGGAGGAAGGGGAAGTTTCAGAACAATAAAATGAGGATAATCACAGGGTGGAAGCAATTCAGGGGATGATGATGATAATGGGAAAAAACTGCAGGAAATGAAAAACAAGAAAAGGGAAACGAGTACGAGAAAAAGAAAGAAAAAGCTCTGAAAAGGGGGGAAAACCCTCAGAAGGAGCAGGAGCGTGAAGAGGATGAGGAGGAGGGCGCTGAGGCCGAAGCTCACCACGGCAGTCAGGGCAGAGCCAGCGGCAGCGGCGCTGGGGGGGCAGCGACACCCCCGGGAAGAGGCTCTGGCAGCCGGCGCAGAGCCTGCGGGGGAGGGGGCGGCATTTTGGGGGGGGGGCAGGGGGACCCCAACACCCCCACTGCACCCCCCAGCCCCCAGGGATCCCACAACCCCCCCGAGGGAACCCCCCTACCCTGAATTTCTCCCCAGTGACCTCCCCCCAAACTTCCCCCAGGGAAGCCCTGGGGACCCCCACCCTTCCCTGGGACCCCTCCTGGGCACCCCCTCCCTCCCTTGGGACCCCCACCCTTCCCTAGGACCCCTTCCTGGGGACCCCCACCCTCCCCTGGGCACCCCCTCCTGGGGACCCCCACCCTCCCCTGGGACCCCTTCCTGGGGACCCCCACCCTTCCCCGGGACCCCTCCTGGGCACCCCCTCCCTCCCTTGGGACCCCCACCCTTCCCTAGGACCCCTTCCTGGGGACCCCCACCCTCCCCTGGGCACCCCCTCCTGGGGACCCCCACCCTCCCCTGGGACCCCTTCCTGGGGACCCCCACCCTTCCCCGGGACCCCTCCTGGGCACCCCCTCCCTCCCTTGGGACCCCCACCCTTCCCTAGGACCCCTTCCTGGGGACCCCCACCCTCCCCTGGGCACCCCCTCCTGGGGACCCCCACCCTCCCCTGGGACCCCTTCCTGGGGACCCCCACCCTTCCCTGGGACCCCTCCCCCCACACCGAGTTCCAGGGGACCTCCACCCCCACCTGGGGGACCCCACGACCCCCAGGGACCCCCCCAAGTCCCCCACTCACGCCACCACCCCGTCCTGGGGGGGCTCCGGGGGCGGCCGCTTCCGGGTCCTGCGGAGGGGGGGCTCCGGCGGGGGCGTGGCCTCAACGGGAGGGGGCGTGGCCTCGACTGGGGGGGGCGTGGCCTGAGCCAGTAGAAGCAGCGCCTGGACCGGAGGGGGCGGGGCCACGACCGGAGGGGGCGGGGCCTGAACCGATGTGGGCGGGGCCTGAACCGATGTGGGCGGGGCCTGAACCGATGTGGGCGGGGCCTGAACCGATGTGGGCGGGGCCTCCTGTGGCAGGGGCAGGGCCTTGTCGGTCTCAGCCCCGCCCACCTCCACCTCCACCTCCACCTCCTCCTTCTTGACGATTGTGGGGGGCTCCGGGAGGGGCCCGGCGGGCAGGCGCCATTTGGGGCTCTTCCTGGGCTGAGAGGCAGAAAATGGTGGGGGAGGGGTGTCACAGAGTGGAGGAAGAACCCCTTATGACCCCCCTCCCCACTTCAAGACCCCCCATTACTGTCCCTCCCCAATTTAGGGACCCCCCCGCCCCCAGTTCAGGGTCTCCTCAAGCCTTCCTCCTTTTTCTCACCCCCCTCTGCCCCGTTTCTTTCTCCCCCCACCCCAATTCCTCCCCACTTTAGGGATGACCCCGCCTAACCCCAGGGGAGCTGCAGCTTCCCCTCCCCACCCCCACCCCCCAGGCTCTTCTGGGGTTTTTAGGGCCCCTCCCCAGGTTTTTAGGGCCCCTCCCGGGTTCCAGCCCCCGTACCCGGCTGGGGCCTGGCCGCCGCAGCCCCGATTTGAAGTCGAAGTTGCTCAGGTCGTGCCCGGGGCCCAGGAACCGCCGCAGCTCGATCTTGCTGCGGAACTTCTGCCCTGTGGGGCTGCCGGGGGTCTCGGGTCACGGGAGGGGGCCCAAAACCCAAGGAAGGGGCCCCAAAACCGAGGGGAGGGGACCCAGAACCCGGGGAAGGGGTCACTGATCCCGAGGGAGCCCCCAGATGCCAAAGGGAAACAGGGGGAGGAATGGGAAAAGCGAGGGTGGGGGGGGTCCCAACACAGCTCAGGAGACCCCAAAACTCCTGCTGCGGTCCCAAAAAGGCCCCCCCCGATCCTCAGAATGGCCTGGACAAAACTGAGGGCACTGGAAATATTTGGGGGCGCAGCGCTGGGGGGAAGAAGGGGACACTGAAGCAGCCCCGGGGATCTCCTGGAGAGGGTGGGGGATGGCAGAGGGGCCCTGAACCTCCCCTGGGGGATGAGGGCTTAGGGGGAAGCCCCCAAACTGACGGGGGGATGGGAGGAGGGAGCTGCACGTGGGGGTGAAAGGGCAGAACCGGCGCCAGCCGCGGTCCGCGGTGCCCTTGGGTGGGGGGGGGGGGGGTTGGGGGAAGGGGGAAACGGGGCTGGGGGAGGGGCACCTCCTGTAGTAGGTGTCGCTGCGGCCGCTGGTGGCCCCGGATTTCCGAAAAGCTTCGCGGCGCTGCCAGCCCGGGCCCAGCGCCGGGCACTCGGACCAGCCCTCCGCCATCCTGCGGGGGGGCTGAGACCCCCGGGGACCGGGGTGGGGATGGGAGTCAGGACCTCAAACATCCCCGGACCCCGCCCCCAAACACGGCCCGGCCGCGCCCCCTCCCCCACGTGATTCCATTGACCCCCCCCCCTCCCCCCCTTCCCGCACGCAGCTCCCCTCCCCCACACAAACACATCCCCAAATCCGCCCCTCCCCCGCAGGAGGAGCCCCCAAAACCTGCTCTTCTCCTCACAAAGAGCCCCCAAAAGCCCCCCTCAAAAACAGCCTAAAAATGCCCCTCAAAAACAGCTCAAAACTGCCCCTCAAAAACACCCCAAAACTGCCCCTCAAAAACAGCCCCAAAACCTCTCCTTCTCCTCACAAACAGCCCCCAAAACCCCCCTCAAAAACAGCCCAAAAATGCCCCTCACAAACAGCCCAAACGGCCTTCAAAAACAGCCCAAAAATGCCCCTCAAAAACACCCCAAAACTGCCCCTAAAAACAGCCCAGAACTGCCCCTCAAAAACAGCCCCAAAACCTCCCCTTCTCCTCACAAACAGCCCCCAAAACCCCCCTCAAAAACAGCCCAAAAACGCCCCTCAAAAACAGCCCAAACCTGCTCCTTGTCCTCACAAACAGCCCCCAAAACCCCCCTCAAAAACAGCCCAAAACCCCCCCTCAAAACCACCCCAAAACTCCCCCTCCCCCCCACAAACAGCCCGACGCCCCCACAAACTGCCCCTCATAAACAGCCCCAAACCCCCCTTCTCCTCAAAAACACCCCAAAACCCCCCCTTCCCCTCAAAAACACCCCAAACCCCTCTCTTCGCCTCACAAACACCCCAAAACCCCCCTTCCCCTCAAAACCACCCCAAAACTCCCCCCCACCATCCCAAACAACCCCCAAACTCCCCCTCCCCATCCCAAACGACCCCCAAACCCCCCTTCCCCCTCACAACTCCCCTCCTCACGCTCCCCCCCCCGCCCCCCTCAGGGCCCGCCTTTCCCTCCCGGCCGCGTCTCCCCGCTGGGATCGCTCGCCCTGCCCCCTCCACGCCCAAGCCCGGTCCCGCAGCCCCCCAGCCCCTCACCGTGCCCATCCGCCTCCGCCTGTGGCGCAGCTCTTCCTCTTCCTCCTCCTCTTCCCCCTCCTCTTCCTCCGGCGACGCCGCGAGGCCGCGGGGGGCGGAGGGGGCGGGGCCCCGCGCCGGAAGAGGAAACGCCGGGCGGGAAGAGAAGGGAGGGCGGTGCTCTGGATCACGTGATGCTGCATCCACCAATGGGGATACGCCCCGCGCGGGAGGGGCGGGGCGATACGCGACTGGCGGGGCGGGGGGAGCACGTGACGCGGAAAAGGCGGGCTATGCTAATGAAGAGCCGTGTGGGCGTGGTTATGCTAATGAGCACCGACGAGGCCCCTCCGCCCCATTGGGAACCCCCCCCCCCCCAAAACCGCCAGAGACCCCTCCCAGCCCCCCCCCCCAAGGACGCTGCTCCCATTGCCCACCCCTCCCCCCTGGGGATCCCCACGGCCTCTGCAGGATCTGGGGGGGCACCGAAACTCTGGGGGGGGGTCTCGAAGGTTCTCAAAAAGGGCCCCCCGGAGCCCCGAGATCCCAGAGGAGCCCCCATTTACCCCACGGACCCCACAGATCTCGTGGACGACCCCTGAATGCCGCTGATGCCCCCCCCACAGACACCCCCAGACTCCTTTTTCACACCCGATTTATTGGGGGATGGGGAGGACCGGGGAAGCAGGGCGTGGGGGGGATGTGGGGAGGGGATGTGGGGGGGTCGTGGGGGTCCCGGGGGGGTGGTCAGCGGTCCGAGCGCAGGTCGGTGGTCAGCGGGTCGTGCTGGATGGTCTGGTGCAGCATCAGCGCCAGCAGCCCGGCGCGGTTGGTCATGGCCGCCCGCACGTTGCGCTCCTGCTCGAAGAGCTCGTCCAGCTTGTACCACTGCGGGACAGGGAGCGTGAGGGGATGGGGACGGGGATGGTGAGGGGACAGGGATGGGGACAGGGACGGTGAGGGGACGGGGATGGGGACAGGGACGGTGAGGGGACGGGGACGGTGAGGGGACGGGGACGGTGAGGGGACAGGGACGGGGATGGGGACAGGGACAATGAGGGGACGGGGACGGTGAGGGGACGGGGACGGTGAGGGGACGGGGACGGTGAGGGGACAGGGACAGTGAGGGGATGGGGACGGTGAGGGGACGGGGATGGTGAGGGGACGGGGATGGTGAGGGGACGGGGACGGTGAGGGGACAGGGATGGGGATGGTGAGGGGATGGGGATGGTGAGGGGACGGGGACGGTGAGGGGACAGGGACAGGGACGGTGAGGGGACGGTGAGGGGACAGGGACGGTGAGGGGACAGGGACAGTGAGGGGACGGGGACGGTGAGGGGACGGGGACGGTGAGGGGACGGTGAGGGGACGGCGACGGTGAGGAGACAGGGATGGGGATGGGGATGGTGAGGGGACGGGGACGGGGACGGTGAGGGGACGGGGATGGGGATTGTGAGGGGATGGGGATGGTGAGGGGACGGGGACAGTGAGGGGATGGGGACGGTGAGGGGACAGTGAGGGGACGGGGATGGGGATGGTGAGGGGACAGGGACGGTGAGGGGACAGGGACGGGGATGGGGATGGTGAGGAGATGCGGATGGGATGGGGCTGGGGAAGGGATGGCGAGGGGATGGGGAAGAGATGGGGAGGGGACAGAGACAGTGAGGGGACGGGGATGGCACAGGGATGGGGATGGTGAGGGGATGGGGAAGGGAGGGGGATGGGGAGGGGACAGGGACGGTGAGGGGATGTGGATGTGGAGGGGACAGGGAGGGAATGGTGAGGGGACGGGGATGAGGACAGTGAGGGGATGGGGACGGGGACAGGGAGGGGACAGGGACAGAGAGGGGATGGGGACAGTGAGGGGATGGTGAGGGGGACGGGGAAGGTGAGGGGAGAGGGATGGTGAGGGGACGGGGATGGGGATGGGGAGGGGACAGGGACGGTGAGGGGATGGGGATGGTGAGGGGACGGTGAGGGGACAGGGATGGGGAGGGGATGGGGAGGGGACAGGGGGACACAGGGCAGCGTGGGGACAAAGGGACATGGGACAATGTGGAGACAGTTCAGGGACAGGGGACGGGCTGGGGACAGAGGGACATGGGACAGTGTGGGGACAAAGGGACGGGGACAATGTGGGACAGGGACAGGGGACAGGCTGGGGACAAAGGGACATGGAGACGCAGGACAGGGCTGGGGGCACGGGGACAGCACCAGTGACAAGGGACCACCCGTGGGAGCATCAGTGAGGACACAGGGACCCCCCCTGGGGACACGGGGACATGGTGAAGGACATCAGAGGGGACACGGGGACAGCCTTGGAGCCACCACTAGGGATACGGGGACACCACAGGGGACATTGTCAGGGACACAAAACACCCTCAGGGACAGAGGGACACCCGGGGGAGCATCGCTGGGGGAACGGGGCCACCCCCAAGGACATTCCTTGGGACACGGGGACACCTTTGGGGTCACCATGGAGGACATCTGGAACCCCCTGGGGACACGGGGACACCTTTAGGGTCACCACAGGGGACATTTGGAACCCCTTGGGGACACTGGGACACCTTTAGGATCACCATGAAGGACACCTGGAACCCCATGGGGACATGGGAACACCTTTAGGGTCACCATGGGGGATATTGGGAACCCCCTGGGGACACAGGAACACCTTTAGGGTCACCACAGGGGACATTTGGAACCCCTTGGGGATACGGGGACACCCTTAGGGTCACCACAGGGGACATCTGGAACCCCATGGGGACATGGGAACACCTTTAGGGTCACCACAGGGGACATTGGGAACCCCTTGGGGACATGGGGACACCCCTGGAGCCACCACAGAGGACATTGGGAACCCCCTGGGGACACAGGGACATCTTTAGAGCCACCACAGAGGACATTGGGAACCCCTTGGGGACACGGGGACACCTTTAGGGTCACCATGGGGGATATTGGGAACCCCCTGGGGACACAGGAACACCTTTAGGGTCACCACAGGGGACATTTGGAACCCCTTGGGGACACGGAGCCACCTTTAGAGCCACCACAGGGGACATCTGAAACCCCCTGAGGACATGGGGACACCTTTAGGGTCACCACAGAGGACACTGGGAACCCCCTGGGGATACGGGGACACCTTTAGGGTCACCACAGGGGACATCTGGAACCCCTTGGGGACATTCAGAACCTCTTTAGGGTCACCACAGGGGACACTGGGAACCCCTTGGGGACACCTTTAGGGTCACCACAGGGGACATTTGGGAACCCCTTGGGGACACGGGGACACCCCTGGAGCCACCACAGGGGACATTTGGAACCCCTTGGGGACACAGGAACACCCTCAGGGTCACCATGAAGGACACCTGGAACCCCCTGGGGACATGGGAACACCTTTAGGGTCACCACAGGGGACATTGGGAACCCCTTGGGGACACGGGGACACCTTTAGGATCACCATGGAGGACACCTGGAACCCCCTGGGGACACGGGAACACCTTTAGAGCCACCACAGGGGACATCTGGAACCCCCTGGGGACATGGGAACACCTTTAGGGCCACCACAGGGGACATTTGGAACCCCTTGGGGACACGGAGCCACCTTTAGAGCCACCATGGAGGACATCTGAAACCCCCTGGGGACACGGGGACACCTTTAGGGTCACCACAGGGGACATTGGGAACCCCTTGGGGACACAGGAACACCCTTAGGGTCACCATGGAGGACATCTGAAACCCCCTGAGGACATGGGGACACCTTTAGGGTCACCACAGGGGACATTGGGAACCCCTTGGGGACACGGCGACACCTTTAGGGTCACCATGGAGGACATCTGGAACCCCCTGGGGACACAGGAACACCTTTAGGGTCACCATGGAGGACATCTGGAACACCTTGGGGACACTGGGACACCTTCAGGGTTACTATGGAGGACATTTGGTACCCTCTGGGGACATGGGAACACCTTTAGAGCCACCACAGGGGACATCTGGAACCCCCTGGGGACATGGGGACACCTTTAGGGTCACCACAGGGGACATTGGGAACCCCTTGGGGACACAGGAACACTCTTAGGGTCACCACAGGGGACATCTGGAACCCTCTGGGGACATGGGAACACCTTTAGGGTCACCACAGGGGACATTGGGAACCCCTTGGGGACATGGGGACACCCCTGGAGCCACCACAGAGGACACTGGGAACCCCTTGGGGACAGCTTTAGGGTCACCACAGGGGACATCTGGAACCCGCTGGGGACACAGGAACACCTTTAGGGTCACCCTGGAGGACATTTGGTACCCTTTGGGGACACAGGAACACCTTTAGGGTCACCCTGGAGGACATTTGGTACCCTTTGGGGACATGGGGACACCCCTGGAGCTGCGGGAGATGCGGGAACACCTTTGGGGGATGCGCTCGGTGCCTCCATCGGGGACACGGGGACACTTTGGGGACGTTTTGGGGACACTTTGGGGACGCTGGCACCCCCCGGGCGGTGCCACCCACCACGCGGACGCGCTCCAGGTCCACCTCGGCGCGGCGCAGCTTCTCCCAGCAGTAGTGGCGGTGGCACTTGCGCTTGGGCACGCGGCAGAAGTCCCCGGTCAGCTCGAAGACGTCGCGCACCAGCGGGCAGCCGCACACCTCGTCCGCGGGCACCTGGGCGGGCACGGGGTCAGCGCCGGCCTCGGGACACCCCGAGCTCCACTGCCACGCCATGTCCACCTCAGGGGCCTGGGAGTGTCCTGGGCACTGCCCATCTCTGCTGTTTCCCCTCTGTGTCCACCTTGAGGGCCTGGGAGTGTCCTGGGCACTGCCCATCTCTGCTGTTTCCCCTCTGTGTCCACCTTGAGGGCCTGGGAGTGTCCTGGGCACTGCCCATCTCTGCTGTTTCCCCTCTGTGTCCACCTTGAGGGCCTGGGAGTGTCCTGGGCACTGCCCATCTCCTGTTCCCCCCCTGTGTCCACCTCGGGGCCCTGGGAGTGTCCTGGGCACTGCCCATCTCCTGTTCCCCCTCTGTGCCCACCTCGGGGGCCTGGGAGTGTCCTGGGCACTGCCCATCTCCTGTTCCCCCCCTGTGTCCACCTCGGGGCCCTGGGAGTGTCCTGGGCACTGCCCATCTCCTGTTCCCCCTCTGTGTCCACCTCGGGGCCCTGGGAGTGTCCTGGGCACTGCCCATCTCCTGTTCCCCCTCTGTGCTCACCTCGGGGCCCTGGGAGTGTCCTGGGCACTGCCCATCTGCTGTTCCCCCTCTGTGCCCACCTCGGGGGCCTGGGAGCGTCCTGGGCACTGCCCATCTGCTGTCCCCCAAAAACCCCCCTCTGTGCCCCCCAAAACCCCCCTCTTTGCCCCCAAACCTGCCCCCCACGCCCACCTTGGGGTCCTGGGAGTGCTCGGGGCACAGATCCCCTAAATCCCACCCCAAACCCCCCTCAGTGCCCCCAAACCCCCCTCAGTGCCCACCTTGGGGTCCCGGGAGTGCTCGGGGCACAGATCCCCTAAATCCCACCCCAAACCCCCCTCAGTGCCCCCAAACCCCCTCAGTGCCCACCTTGGGGTCCCGGGAGTGCTCAGGGCACAGATCCCCTAAATCCTACCCCAAACCCCCCTCAGTGCCCACCTTGGGGTCCTGGGAGTGCTCGGGGCACAGATCCCCTAAATCCTACCCCAAACCCCCCTCAGTGCCCCCAAACCCCCCTCAGTGCCCACCTTGGGGTCCCGGGAGTGCTCGGGGCACAGATCCCCTAAATCCCACCCCAAACCCCCCTCAGTGCCCACCTTGGGGTCCTGGGAGTGCTCAGGGCACAGATCCCCTAAATCCCACCCCAAACCCCCCTCAGTGCCCACCTTGGGGTCCCGGGAGTGCTCGGGGCACAGATCCCCTAAATCCCACCCCAAATCCCCCTCAGTGCCCCCAAACCCCCCTCAGTGCCCACCTTGGGGTCCCGGGAGTGCTCAGGGCACAGATCCCCTAAATCCCACCCCAAAACCCCCCTCAGTGCCCCCAAACCCCCCTCAGTGCCCACCTTGGGGTCCCGGGAGTGCTCAGGGCACAGATCCCCTAAATCCTACCCCAAACCCCCCTCAGTGCCCACCTTGGGGTCCTGGGAGTGCTCGGGGCACAGATCCCCTAAATCCTACCCCAAACCCCCCTCAGTGCCCCAAACCCCCCTCAGTGCCCACCTTGGGGTCCCGGGAGTGCTCGGGGCACAGATCCCCTAAATCCCACCCCAAACCCCCCTCAGTGCCCACCTTGGGGTCCCGGGAGTGCTCGGGGCACAGATCCCCTAAATCCCACCCCAAACCCCCCTCAGTGCCCACCTTGGGGTCCCGGGAGTGCTCGGGGCACAGATCCCCTAAATCCCACCCCAAACCCCCCTCAGTGCCCACCTTGGGGTCCCAGGAGTGCTCAGGGCACAGATCCCCTAAATCCCACCCCAAACCCCCCTCAGTGCCCCCAAACCCCCCTCAGTGCCCACCTTGGGGTCCCGGGAGTGCTCGGGGCACAGATCCCCTAAATCCCACCCCAAACCCCCCTCAGTGCCCACCTTGGGGTCCCAGGAGTGCTCGGGGCACAGATCCCCTAAATCCCACCCCAAACCCCCCTCAGTGCCCCCAAACCCCCCTCTGTGCCCACCTTGGGGTCCCGGGAGTGCTCGGGGCACAGATCCCCTAAATCCCACCCCAAACCCCCCTCAGTGCCCACCTTGGGGTCCCGGGAGTGCTCGGGGCACAGATCCCCTAAATCCCACCCCAAACCCCCCTCAGTGCCCACCTTGGGGTCCCGGGAGTGCTCGGGGCACAGCACCTGCAGCCGCTTGCAGTAGGTTTTGCTCTGGGGGTTGTAAACGTCACAGAACAGCCGGGTGGCCCTGGGGGGACACGGGAGGTGACCTGGGGGGGTGGGGGGGGGGACACAGGGGGCTGAGGGACCCCCCCCCAAACAGCCACAACCCGCCCAGGGTGCTCCCACCCCTTCCCAGGAGAATTTAGGGTGCTGGGACGCCCCCCCTTGACCCCAAACACCCCCCTGGGTGCTCCCCCCCCCGGTGCCCCCTCCCCAGGGTGACACCCCCTCCCCCAAGGCCCCCCTTGGGTGCTCCCACCCCATTCCCAAAAGGATTTAGGGAGCTGGGACCACCCCCTTGACCCCAAAGCCCCCCCCGGGTCCTCCCCCCTCCCCAGGGTGACACCCCCTCCCCCAAGGCCCCCCCCCGGGTGCTCCCACCCCATTCCCAGGAGGATTTAGGGGGCTGGGACCCCCCCCCCCTTGACCCCAAAGCCCCCCCCGGTGCCCCCTCCCCAGGGTGACACCCCCTCCCCAAACAACCCCCCTTGGGTGCTCCCACCCCATTCCCAGGAGGATTTAGGGGGCTGGGACCCCCCCCCCCCACCCCAAAGGCCTCCCCTGGGTACTCCCACCCCCCACCTTGGAGGATTTAGGGGGCTGGGACCCCCCCTTGACCCCAAAAGGCCTCCCCTGGGTGCTCCCACCCCATTTCCGGGAGGATTTAGGGTGCTGGGACCCCTCTTGTCGCCCAAAGGCCCCCCTGGGTGCTCCCCCCCCCGGTGCCCCCTCCCCAGGGTGACACCCCCTCCCCAAACGACCCCCCTTGGGTGCTCCCACCCCATTCCCAAAAGGATTTAGGGGGCTGGGACCTCCCCCGACCCCAAAGCCCCCCCCCGGGTCCTCCCCCCTCCCCAGGGTGACACCCCCTCCCCCAAGGCCCCCCCCCGGGTGCTCCCACCCCATTCCCAGGAGGATTTAGGGTGCTGGGACGCCCCCCCCCGACCCCAAAGGCCTCCCCTGGGTACTCCCACCCCCCACCTTGGAGGATTTAGGGGGCTGGGACCCTCCCCGTGACCCCAAACACCCCCCTGGGTGCTCCCACCCCATTCCCAGGAGGATTTAGGGTGCTGGGACCCCCCCCCTTGACCCCAAAGCCCCCCCTGGGTCCTCCCCCCTCCCCAGGGTGACACCCCCTCCCCCAAGGCCCCCCTTGGGTGCTCCCACCCCATTCCCAAAAGGATTTAGGGGGCTGGGACCCCCCCCCCGACTCCAAAGGCCTCCCCTGGGTACTCCCACCCCCCACCTTGGAGGATTTAGGGGGCTGGGACCCCCCCCTTGACCCCAAACACCCCCCTGGGTGCTCCCACCCCATTCCCGGGAGGATTTAGGGTGCTGGGACCCCCCCCTTGACCCCAAAGCCCCCCCCCCCGGGTGCTCCCACCCCATTCCCGGGAGGATTTAGGGGGCTGGGACCCCCCCCGGTGCCCCCTCCCCACTCACCCCTCGATGCGGGTGGGGTACATGGACCCGAAGGACGTTTGGCTCTCGTACTGCAATGGGGTGGGGGGGTCACGGGGGGGGCAGGGATGGGACCCCCGAGACCCCCCCCCAGAGGGACCTCAACCCCTATAGAGCCCCCTCCCCCACCCCAAAGCCCTCCCATAGGGTCCCCAGGGCCCCCCAGCCCCTATAGAGCCCCCCCCGGCCCCCCAAAGGGATCCCTGGGACCTCTGTAGGGGCTGGGGGTGGTGCCAAGCCCCCCAAATTGTCCTAAAAGGGTCCCTCAGGAGCTGAGAGAGTGCCAGAGATCCCATGGATGATCCCACAGATCCCAGGAGCCCAAGGAATCCCACGGATGATCCCACAGACGATCCCATGGACCCCAGGACCCCTCAGAGTCCCATCTATCCCATGGACGATCCCACAGATCCCACAGATGATCCCATGGACCCCAGAGAGTCCCATACATCCCATGGGTGATCCCACAGATCCCACGGATGATCCCATGGGCCTCAGGAACCCAGAAAGTCCCACGGACGATCCCACAGATCCCAGAGTCCCAGATGTTCCATGGACGATCCCACAGATCCCATGGATGATCCCACAGATCCCACAGACGATCCCACAGATCCCAAGACTCCACAAAGTCCCACACATCCCATGGGTGATCCCACAGATCCCAGGAACCCAGAGAGTCCCACACATCCCATGGATGATCCCATACATCCCACGGGGGATCCCACAGATCCCAGGACTCCCCAGAGCCCCATACATCCCATGGATGATCCCAGAGATCCCAGGAACCCACAAAGTCCCACACATCCCATGGGTGATCCCATACATCCCATGGATGATCCCACAGACGATCCCACAGATCCCAGGACCCCCTGGAGTCCCATACATCCCATGCACAATCCCATACATCCCATGGGTGATCCCACACATCCCATGGGTGATCCCACACATCCCACAGAGGATCCCACAGATCCCAGGACCCCCCAGAGCCCCATACATCCCATGGATGACCCCACAGACGATCCCACAGATCCCAGGACCCCTCAGAGTCCCACACATCCCATGGATGACCCCACAGACGATCCCACAGATCCCAGGACCCCTCAGAGTCCCACACATCCCATGGACGATCCCATACATCCCACAGACAATCCCACAGATCCCAGGACCCCCCAGAGTCCCACACATCCCATGGGTGATCCCACAGATCCCATGGACCCCAGAAACCCATAGAGTCCCACAGATGATCCCACAGATCCCAGAAAATCCCAGATGTCCCACAGACGATCCCACAGATCCCAGGACCCCCCAGAGTCCCACACATCCCATGGATGATCCCACACATCCCATGGATGATCCCACAGACGATCCCACAGATCCCAGGACCCCCCAGGACCCCCTAGAGGTGCCCGCAGCCCCGGCAGGTGCCCGCAGCCGGGCACACCTTGGCGTAGCAGCGCTCCATGTGCCGCAGGGCCACCTTGGGGTTGATGGGGTGGCCGCAGGACACGCAGAAGATCTGCAGGTCCGTGTCCTCGCTGTCGCCCTCCGTGCTCTGCGGGGTCAGCGGGCTCAGGGGGCACCCACGGAGCGGGGCGAGATGGGGTCAAGGGGTTTGGGGGCACCCGGGTGCTCCAGGGAAGGGTCATGGGGTTTGGGGGGGGGACCTTGGTGTTTATGGGGTACCCAAGGATTGGGGGGGGACCCAGGGATTTGGGGGGAATTGATGGGTTTGGGGGTGCTCCAGGGAGGGGTCAAGGGGTTTGGGGGGGACCAGGGGGCACCAGGGTGAGGCTCAGGAAGGACTCAGAGATTTGGGGGGAACCCAGGGATTTGGGGGGGACCCAGGGACTGGGGGGACCCAAGGATTGGGGGGACCCAAGGATTTGGGGGGGGACCCAGGGATTGGGGGGACCCAGGGATTTGGGGGAACTCGGGGATTGGGGGGACCCAGGGATTTGGGGGGAATTGATGGGTTTGGGGGTGCTCCAGGGAGGGGTCAAGGGGTTTGGGGGGGGACCAGGGGGCACCAGGGTGAGGCTCAGGAGGGACCCAGAGATTTGGGGGGAACCCAGGGATTTGGGGGGGACCCAGGGACTGGGGGGGACCCAGGGATTGGGGGGGACCCAGGGATTTGGGGGGACCCAGGGATTTGGGGGGAACCAGGGATTGGGGGGGACCCAAGGATTGGGGGGGACCCAAGGATTTGGGGGGGGACCCAAGGATTGGGGGGACCCAGGGATTTGGGGGAACTCGGGGATTGGGGGGACCCAGGGATTTGGGGGGAATTGATGGGTTTGGGGACACCCAGGTGTTTCGGGAGGAACCGGGATGAGGCTCAGGAGAGACCCTGGGATTGGGGGGGGACCCAAAATGGGGAGAACTGAAGGGTTTGGGGGCACCCAAGGGTCTGGGTGGGACCAGGGTGGGACCAGGGTGGGGCTCAGGAGGGACCCAGAGATTGGGGGGACCCAGGGATTGGGGGGGACCCAAAATGGGGAGAACTGAGGGGTTTGGGGGGTCCCAGGGTGAGGCTCAGAAGGGACCCAGGGATTGGGGGGGGACCCAGGGATTTGAGGGGGGACTCGATGGGTTTGGGGGCGCTCCAGGGAGGGGCCAAGGGGTTTGGGGGGGACCGGGGGTCCCAGGGTGAGGCTCAGGAGGGACCCAGCGATTGGGGGGGACCCAAAATGGGGAGAACTGAAGGGTTTGGGGGCACCCAAGGGTCTGGGTGGGACCAGGGTGGGACCCAGAGATTTGGGGGGGACCCAGAACAGGGAGAATTAAAGGGTTTGGGGGCACCCAGGGGTCTGGGTGGGACCAGGGTGGGGCTCAGGAGGGACCCAGAGATTGGGGGGACCCAGGGATTTGGGGGGAATTGATGGGTTTGGGGGCACTCCAGGGAGGGGCCAAGGGGTTTGGGGGGTACCAGGGGGCACCAGAGTGAGGCTCAGGAGGGACCCAGAGATTGGGGGGGACCCAGAACGGGGAGATTTGAAGAGTTTGGGGGCACCCAAGGGTCTGGGTGGGACCAGGGTGGGGCTCAGGAGAAACCCAGAGATTGGGGGGACCCAAAATGGGGAGATTTGAAGAGTTTGGGGGCACTCAAGGATCTGGGTGGGACCAGGGTGGGACCCAGAGATTTGGGGGGGACCCAGAACGGGGAGATTTGAAGAGTTTGGGGGCACCCAGGTGTCCACAGAAAGGCAGAGGGGGCTCAAGTGGGACCCAGAACGGGGAGAACGAGCGGGTTTTGGGGACGCCCAGATCTGCGGGAGGGTGCCCGGGGGTGCCCGGGGGTGCCCCCACCTCCTCGTCCTCGCGGGGCGGGTGGCCCTTGGCGCGGGCGATGAGCCCCTCGAGCTCGTGGAAGCGCCGCTCCATCTCCTGCAGCCGCAGGCGCGCCTGGTGCTGCTCGCGCCGGATGCGCTCCAGCAGCCGCTTGCCGTGCTCCTCGGCCACGCACGGGCTCTGCTGCCACTGCTGGATCCGCTGCGGCAGGATCTCGTAGATCCGGCTGGGATCGGGGAGGGAAAGGGTTAATGGGGACTCTGGGATCCACTGTGGCAGGATCTCGTAGATCCGGCTGGGATCGGGGAGGGAAAGGGTTAATGGGGACTCTGGGATCCACTGCTGGATCCACTGAGGCAGGATCTCATAAATCCAGCTGGGATTGGTGGGGAAGGGGTTAATGGAGACCCTGGGATCCACTGCAGCAGGATCTCGTAGATCCGGCTGGGATCGGGGGGCAAAGAAAGGGTTAATGGGGACTCTGGGATCCACTGAGGTGGGATCTCATAGATCCGGCTGGGATCGGGGGGCAATAAAGGGTTAATGGGGACCCCGGGATCCCTGGGATCCACTGAGGCAGGATCTCGTAGATCCGGCTGGGATCGGGGAGGGGAAAGGGTTAATGGGGACTCTGGGATCCCTGGGATCCACTGCTGGATCCGCTGCGGCAGGATCTCGTAGATCCAGCTGGGATCGGGGGGAGGAAAGGGTTAATGGGGACTCTGGGATCCACTGAGGCAGGATCTCATAGATCCAACTGGGATTAGTGGGGAAGGGGTTAATGGGGACCCCGGGATCCCTGGGATCCACTGAGGTGGGATCTCATAGATCCAACTGGGATTGGTGGGGAAGGGGTTAATGGGATCCCCAGGATGCAGTGCCAGGATCCCGTGGATCCAGGTTGGGATCAAGGGACGGAGAAAGTCTGTACTGGTCTGTACTGGTCTATACTACTCTGTACCAGTTTATACTGGTTTATACCATTCTGTACTGGTTTATACTGGTCTATACTGTTCTATACTGGTCTATACGGCTCTATACTGGTTTGCAGTGCTCTATACGCTTCTGTACTGGTTTATACTGGTTTGTACTGGTCTATACGGCTCTATACTGCTTTGCACTGCTCTATACCCTTCTGTACTGGTTTATACTGGTTTGTACTGGTCTATACCACTCTATACTGGTTTGCACTGGTCTATACCACTCTGTACTGGTCTATACTGGTTTGTACTGGTCTATACTGGTTTGCACTGCTCTATACTATTCCATACTGGTTTATACTGGTCCATACTGTTCTGGACTGGTTTATACCACTCTATACTGCTTTGCACTGCTCTATACCATTCCGCGCTGGTTTATACTGGTTTGTACTGGTCTATACTGCTCTATACTGGTTTGCACTGCTCTATACCATTCTGTACTGGTTTATACTGGCTTGTACTGGTCTATACCGCTCTATACTGGTTTGCACTGTTCTATACCATTCTGTACTGGTTTATACTAGCATGTACTGGTTTGTACTGGTCTATACCGCTCTATACTGCTTTGCACTGGTCTATACTGGTTTGCACTGCTCTATACTCTTCTGTACTGCTTTATACCGGTTTGTACTGGTCTATACCACGCTATACTGGTTTGCACTGCTCTATACCATCCCGTACTGCTTTATACTGGTTTGTACTGGTCTATACTACTCTATACTGGTGTGCACTGCTCTATACCATTCCGTACTGCTTTATACCGGTACGTACCGGTCTATACTGGTTTACACTAATCTATACAGGTCATTCCTAGTTTATGCTGCTCTACACCGCTCTGTACCGGTCCATACTGGTCCGTACTGGTCGGTACTCACTTGGCAGCCAGTTTGATGCCGCAGGCCTCGCTGCAGTACTTGGAGGGCGGGCGCGCGGGGCGGGTGCAGCCGGGGCCCAGGCACTGCCCCAGCCCCGCGGGGTCCCGGGCGTCGGCGCGCTCGGGGTGCCCCCGGCGCTCGCGGTGCCGCGCCCGCTGCCGGTGCCGCTTGTAGCGCTCCTCCTTCTGCACCAGTGAGCACCAGTTAGCACCAGTTAGCACCAGTGAGCACCCAGTAACCTCCCAGTAACCACCCAGTGCCGCGCCCGCTGCCGGTGCCGCTTGTAGCGCTCCTCCTTCTGCACCAGTGAGCACCAGTTAGCACCAGTTAGCACCAGTGAGCACCCAGTAACCTCCCAGTAACCACCCAGTGCCGCGCCCGCTGCCGGTGCCGCTTGTAGCGCTCCTCCTTCTGCACCAGTGAGCACCAGTTAGCACCAGTGAGCACCAGTGAGCACCCAGTAACCACCCAGTAACCACCCACTAATCACCCAGTAACTCCCCAGTAACCACCCAGTGCCGCGCCCGCTGCCGGTGCCGCTTGTAGCGCTCCTCCTTCTGCACCAGTGAGCACCAGTTAGCACCAGTGAGCACCCAGTAACCACCCAGTGCTGCGCCCGTTTGTAGCGCTCCTCCTTCTGCACCAGTGAGCACCAGTGACCACCAGTAACCCCCCACTAATCACCCAGTAACCACCCAGTAAGCACCCAGTGCCATGCCCGCTGCCGGTGCCGCTTGTAGCGCTCCTCCTTCTGCACCAGTGAGCACCAGTAACCACCCAGTAACTCCCCAGTAACCCCCCAGTAACCACCCAGTAACCCCCCAGTGCCGTGCCCACTGCCAGTGCTGCTTGTAGCACTCCTCCTTCTGCACCAGTGAGCACCAGTAACCCCCCAGTAACCCCCAGTAACCCCCCAATGCCGCACCCGCTGCTGGTGCCCCTCGTAGCGCTCCTCCTTCTACCCCAGCACCCCCCAGTACCCACCCAGTACCCACCACGTACAGCCCAGAGCCCTCCCAGCGGCCCCTCCCATCAACCCTCGGAGCCTCCCAGTAACCCCCAGTAGCTCCCAGTGCCCCCCAGTAACCCCCCACCTTCTTGTCCGACTTCTTCTCGCGCCGCTTGACGTGCTTGACCTTCACGGCGCGTTTGCGCAGGACGGGGTCCAGGAACGGCGCGTCCTCGGCGTCGCTGAGCCAGGGCTGCCGGGACCGGGCACACGTCGGGCACGTGGTGGGCACGCGGCGGGCACACGGTGGACACACGTCGGGCACGTGGCGGGCACACGGGGGGGACAGCCCCGATGCACCTCGGGGCGCAGCCTGGGGCGGGGACGTGCCAGGACACGCCTCGGGGACACCCCTGATGTGCCAGGGCACCCTGGGGACACCCCTGATGTGCCAGGGCTGGGGACACCCCTGACTGTGCCAGGGCACCCTGGGGACACCCCTGATGTGCCAGGACACCCTGGGGACACCCCTGATGTGCCAGGGCTGGGGACATCCCTGACTGTGCCAGGGCACCCTGGGGACACCCCTGACTGTGCCAGGGCACCCTGGGGACACCCCCTGACTGTGCCAGGGCACTCTGGGGACACCCCTGACTGGGCCAGGGCACTCTGGGGACACCCCGGATGTGCCAGGGCACCCTGGGGACACCCCTGACTGTGCCAGGGCACTCTGGGGACACCCCCTGACTGTGCCAGGGCACTCTGGGGACACCCCTGACTGTGCCAGGACACCCTGGGGACACCCCCGATGTGCCAGGGCACTCTGGGGACACCCCGGATGTGCCAGGGCACCCTGGGGACACCCCTGACTGTGCCAGGGCACTCTGGGGACACCCCGGATGTGCCAGGACACCCTGGGGACACCCCCTGACTGTGCCAGGGCACCCTGGGGACACCCCTGACTGTGCCAGGACACCCTGGGGACGTTTGGGGACATCTGGGGACACGTCCTGACACACCTGGAGCTCACCGTGATATGCAAAAGCACCGCTGAACAGCCTAAACCAGGCCTAAACGGCCTAAACCAGGCCTAAACCAGGCCTAAACAGCCTAAAACCAGGCTTAAACCAAGCCCAAACGGCCTAAACCAGGCCTAAACCAGACCTACACAGCCTAAAACCAGGCCTAAACAAACTAAACCAGGCCTAAACCAGGCCCAAATGGCCTAAAACCAGGCCTAAACCAGGCCTAAACCAGGCCCGAACAACCTAAAACTAGGCCTAAACCAGGCCTAAACAAACTAAACCAGGCCCAAATGGCCTAAAACCAGGCCTAAACCAGGCCCAAACGGCCTAAAACCAGGCCTAAACAGACTAAAACCAGGCCTAAACAGACTAAAACCAGGCCTAAATGGCCTAAAACCAGGCCTAAATGGCCTAAAACCAGGCCTAAACCAGGCCTACACGGCCTAAACCAAGCCTAAAACCAGGCCTAAATGGCCTAAACCCGGCCCTGACACACAAAGCCACCCCTAAACAGCAGAAGCTCGGAGGGACCTGGGGGTAACCGGAGCGCCCAAGGGGTACTTGGGGTGCCCGGGGGGGGTGGTTTTGGGGTGCCCAGGGGGCGGTTTTGGGGTGCCCGGGGGGCGGTTTTGGGGTACCGGGGGGGCGGTTTTGGAGTGCCCGGGGGGGAAGTTTTGGGGTGCCCGGGGGGGGCGGTTTTGGGGTGCCCGGGGGGGCGGTTTTGGGGTGCCCGGGGGGGCGGTTTTGGGGTACCGGGGGGGGGTTTGGTGTCCCGGGGGGCAGTTTCGGGGTGCCCAGGGGGGGCAGCTCTGGGGTACCAGGGGGCGGTTTTGGGGTCCCGGGGGGGCAGTTTTGGGGTGCCCAGGGGGGGCAGCTCTGGCGTACCAGGGGGCGTTTTTGGGGTGCCCGGGGGGGGCAGTTTTGGGGTACCGGGGGGCGTTTTGGGGTGCCCGGGGGGCGGTTTTGAGGTGCCCAGAGGGGGCAGTTCTGGGGTGCCCAGGGGGGGCAGTTTTGGGGTACCAAGGGGGGCGGTTTTGGGGTGCCCAGGGGGGGCAGTTCTGGGGTACCAAGGGGCGGTTTTGGGGTGCCCGGGGGGCAGTTCTGGGGTACCAGGGGGAGGTTTTGAGGTGCCTGGGGGGAGGTTTTGGGGTGCCCGGGGGGGCAGTTCTGGGGTCCTGGGGGGTGGTTTCGGGGTGCCGGGGGGGCAGTTCTGGGGTACCAGGGGGCGGTTTTGGGGTGCCCGGGGGGAAGTTTTGGGGTGCCCGGGGGGGGCAGTTTTGGGGTACCGGGGGGGGCAGTTTTGGGGTACCGGGGGGGGTTTTGGTGTCCCGGGGGGCAGTTTCGGGGTGCCCAGGGGGGGCAGCTCTGGGGTACCAGGGGGCAGTTTCGGGGTGCCTGGGGGGGCAATTCTGGGGTACCAGGGGGCGGTTTTGGGGTCCCGGGGGGGCAGTTTTGGGGTGCCCAGGGGGGGCAGCTCTGGCGTACCAGGGGGCATTTTTGGGGTGCCCGGGGGGGGCAGTTTTGGGGTACCGGGGGGCGTTTTGGGGTGCCCGGGGGGCGGTTTTGGGGTGCCCAGAGGGGGCAGTTTTGGGGTGCCCAGGGGGGGCAGCTCTGGCGTACCAGGGGGCGTTTTTGGGGTGCCCGGGGGGGGCAGTTTTGGGGTACCGGGGGGGGCAGTTTTGGGGTGCCCGGAGGGGGCAGTTCTGGGGTACCAGGGGGCGGTTTTGGGGTGCCCGGGGGGCGGTTTTGGGGTGCCCGGGGGGCGGTTCTGGGGTACCAGGGGGCGGTTTTGGGGTGCCCAGGGGGCGGTTTTCGGGTGCCCGGGGGGGGCAGTTCTGGGGTACCAGGGGGCGGTTTTGGGGTGCCCGGGGGGCGGTTTTGGGGTGCCCAGGGGGCGGTTTTGGGGTGCCCAGGGGGGGCAGTTCTGGGGTGCCCGGGGGGGGGCGGTTTTGGGGTGCCCGGGGGGCGGTTTTGGGGCTCACCAGGCCGTGCTCGTCGAAGGCGCCGGCGCAGAGCTCCTGGTAGAGCCGGGGGTCGAGGGGCAGCTCCTCGTCCGAGAGGCTCTCGGGGGGCCCCGGCCCCAGCTGCGACTTCAGCAGCTCCAGGTCCCCCTCGCGCCCCCGTGCCAGCTGGGGGGGGGTCAGCACCGCCAGGGACCCCCCCGGACCCCCCCACGGCGCCCCAGGACCCCCCCATGGCACCCCAGGACCCCCCCCACACCCCCCCCAAGGACACCCTCATCGGTTGGGGGGGGGGGTCAGCACCGCCAGGGACCCCCTGGGACCCCCCCAAGGCACCCTGGGACCCCCCCCTTGTGCTCCCACAGCAGTCGGGGGGGGGCTCAGCCCCACCAGTGACCCCCCCAAGGCACCCCAGGACCCCCCCATGGCACCGTGGGACCCCCTTGCAGCAATCGGGGGGGGGGGGGGTCAGCACTGCCTGGGCACCCCCACCCCAGGGCTCCCCCCCAGCACCCCAGGGGGACCCAGGATTTTGGGGTGGCCCTCCCCGCCCCCCCTCCCCCCAAGCCAGGCCTGGCCCCTCCCCCCCTTCCCCTCCCTTCCCCACCCCCCCCAGGGCCCCGGGGACTCACCGAGGTGGGGAAGTACTTGTAGGACTCCTGTGGGGACACGGTGGGGACACGTCAGGGACACACAGACACGGGGACACACGGACACGGGGACACAGGGACACACGGACACGGGGACACACGGACACGGGGACACACGGACACGGGGACACAGGGACACACGGACACGGGGACACAGGGACACATGGACACGGGGACACACGGACACGGGGACACACGGACAGGGGACACACGGACACGGGGACACATGGACACGGGGACACACGGACACGGGGATACACGGACAAGGGACACAGGGACACACGGACACGGGGACACACGGACACGGGGACACACGGACAGGGGACACACGGACACGGGGACACATGGACACGGGGACACACGGACACGGGGATACACGGACAAGGGACACAGGGACAGGGGACACACGGATAGGGGACACACGGATAGGGGACACAGGGACACACGGACACGGGGATACACGGACAGGGGACACAGGGACAGGGGACACACGGACACGGGGACACACGGACACGGGGACACATGGACACGGGGACACAGGGACACACGGACACGGGGACACACGGACACGGGGACACAGGGACACATGGACACGGGGACACAGGGACACACGGACACGGGGACACACGGACACGGGGACACACGGACACATGGACACGGGGACACAGGGACACACGGACACGGGGACACACGGACACGGGGACACAGGGACACACGGACACACGGACACAGGGACACACGGACACACGGACACAGGGACACATGGACACGGGGACACACGGACACGGGGACACACGGACAGGGGACACACGGACACGGGGACACATGGACACGGGGACACACGGACACGGGGATACACGGACAAGGGACACAGGGACACACGGACACGGGGACACACGGACACGGGGACACACGGACAGGGGACACACGGACACGGGGACACATGGACACGGGGACACACGGACACGGGGACACACGGACAGGGGACACACGGACACGGGGATACACGGACAAGGGACACAGGGACAGGGGACACACGGATAGGGGACACACGGATAGGGGACACAGGGACACACGGACACGGGGATACACGGACAGGGGACACACGGACAGGGGACACACGGACACGGGGACACACGGACACGGGGACACATGGACACAAGGACACACGGACACAGGGACACACGGACACGGGGACACACGGACAGGGGACACAGGGACACACGGACACGGGGACACACGGACACACGGACACGGGACACAGGGACACACGGACACAGGGACACACGGACAGGGGGACACACGGACAGGGGGACACATGGACACGGGGACACACGGACACGGGGACACAGAGACACATGGACACGGGGACACGGGGACACACGGACACAGGGACACACGGACAGGGGACACAGGGACACACGGACACGGGGACACACGGACACGGGACAGAGAGACACAGGGACACAGGGACATGGGACACAGGAACAGGGTGGCACAGAGACACAGGGACATGGGAACACGGGACAGAATGACACAGGGACACGGGACAGGGTGACCCAGGGACATGGGACACTCGGGTACACAGGGACACGGTGACACACAGACACGGGACACAGGGACATGGGACACAGGGGAGGGTGGCACAGGGACACGGGGACACGGGACAGGGAGACACAGGGACGCACAGACATGGGGACATGGGCACACATGGGGACATGAGACAGGGAGACACAGGGACAGGGTGACACAGGGACGTGAGAACATGGTGACACAGGGAGATGGGGACAGGGTGACACAGGGACACGGGACAGGGTGACAAAGGGACACGGGACACTCGGGGACCCAGGGACACAGCGGGGACACGTCAGGGTGGCACAGGGACACGGGACAGGGTGACAGAGGGACATGGGGACAAAGTGACACAGCGACACAGAGGGACACACGGACATGGGGACAAGGTGACAGAGGGACATAGGACACTTGGGGACACAAAGACAGGGGACAAGGTGACAGAGGGACATGGGACAGGGTGACACAGGGACATGGGACACTCAGGGACACAGGGACATGGAATAGGGTGACACAGGACATGGGACACTCGGGGAGCCAGGGACACAGCAGGGGGACACAGCAGGGGGACACAGGGACACGGGACAAGGTGACAGAGGGACATGGGGACAGGGTGACACAGGGACACACAGACACAGGGACAAGGTGACACAGGGATATGGGGACATGGGACAGGGTGACCCAGGGACACGGTGACCCAGGGACATGGGACACTCGGGGACACAGGGACGTGGAACAGGGTGACACAGGACACGGGACACTTGGGGACCCAGGGACACAGCAGGGACACAGCAGGGACACAGCAGGGACACAGCAGGGTGACCCAGGGACACGTCAGGGTGGCACAGGGACACAGCAGGGACACACAGAGCAGCTTGGTGGGGGGACACGTGAGGAACAGGGGACGTGCCACGAGCGCGCCACATGCAGCACACGGGACAGGGTGACAAAGAGCCACGGGGACAGCGCAGGGTGGTGACAAAGCACGGGGTCACACCACGGGATGGGTGACACACGGGCACAAGACGGTGACAGAGCCACAGGATGGGTGACACACGGGCACAAGACGGTGACAGAGCCACGGCACGGGGACACAGCGACAGAGAGCCAGGCTGGGGACACGCCGGGGACACGCCGGGGACACGCCAGGGACACGCCAGGGACACGCCAGGGACACGCCGAGCGTCCCCTCACCCGTGCCCGCAGCTGGCACTGCCGCAGGCGGCACTTCTGGCGGATTTTGTTGGGGCCCCCGAATTTCTTCATGTCCCGGCAGAAGTCGCACTGGCCGCAGTCCTCGGGGCGCCGGCACGCCTCGCACTCGCCGCACATGCGGGCAGAGCGCTTGATCTGCGGGGGTTTGGGGGGGTCAGGCACCCCCAAAAACCCACCAGGGATGCCCCAAAATACACCAGGGATGCCCCAAAACCCAAAAGCCACCAGGGACACCTCAAAAAACCCACCAGGGATGCCCCAAAAGCCATCAGGGAAACCCCAAAAACCCATCAGGGAAACCCCAAAACCCACCAGGGATGCCCCAAAAGCCATCAGGGATGCCCCAAAACCCACCAGGGATGCCCCAAAACCCATCAGGGAAACCCCAAAACCCACCAGGGATGCCCCAAAACCCATCAGGGATGCCCCAAAAACCATCAGGGAAACCCCAAAACCCAGCCATGGTCAGCCCCACCTCGCACTCGCCGCACATGCGGGCAGAGCGCTTGATCTGTGGGGGTTTGGGGGGTCAGGCACCCCAAAAAACCCACCAGGGATGCCCCAAAAGCCATCAGGGATGCCCCAAACCCAAAATTCACCAGGGACACCCCAAAACCCAGCCATGGTCGCCCCCACCTTGCTTGCACTCGCCTCACATGTGGGCTGAGCGCTCGATCTGCAGGGGTTGGGGGGTCAGGCACCCCAAAAAACCCACCAGGGATTCCCCAAAATTCAGCAGGGATGCCCCAAAAGCCATCAGGGATGCCCCAAAACCCAAAAGCCACCAGGGACACCTCAAAAAACCCACCAAGGGCACCCCAAAAAACCCACCAGGGACGCCCCAAAATTCACCAGGGACGGCCCAAAATTCACCAGGGATGCCCCAAAACCCAAAAGCCACCAGGGACACCTCAAAAAACCCACCAAGGGCACCCCAAAAAACCCACCAAGGATGCCCCAAAATTCACCAGGGATGGCTCAAAACCCAAAATTCACCAGGAACACCCCAAAACCCATGAGGGACACCCCAAAACCCACCAGGGATGCCCCAAAATTCACCAGGGATGCCCCAAAAGCCACCAGGGACACCCCAAAATTCAGCAGGGACGGCCCAAAATTCACCAGGGATGCCCCAAAACCCAAAAGCCACCAGGGACACCTCAAAAAACCCACCAAGGACACCCCAAAAAACCCACCAAGGATGCCCCAAAATTCACCAGGGATGGCCCAAAACCCAAAATTCACCAGGAACACCTCAAAACCCATCAGGGACACCCCAAAACCCACCAGGGATGCCCCAAAATTCACCAGGGATGCCCCAAAAGCCACCAGGGACACCCCAAAATTCACCAGGGACACCCCAAAAGCCACCAGGGACACCCCAAAAGCCAAAACCCACCCAAACCCCAACCTGGGGGGGGTCCCAGGCACCTGGAGCGGGTCAGGGTCACCCAAATCTCCCCCAAAACACCACCCAGGCCTCTGGTGCCCCCCCAAATCCCCCTCCTGAAGGACTCAGGCACCTCCCAGCCTTGGGGTCTGCCCCGTTGTGGGGTCCCCACGTTGTGAGCTGACCCCAGAGCCGTGCCCAGGACCCCCCCAGAGCCGTGCCCAGGACCCCCAAACGCCCCCAGAGTCGTGCCCAGGACCCCCCCAGAGCCGTGCCCAGGACCCCCGGACCCCCCCCAGAGCCGTGCCCAGGACCCCCAAACGCCCCCAGAGCCGTGCCCAGGACCCCCCAGAGCCGTGCCCAGGACCCCCCCAGAGCCCCCCCCAGAGCCGTGCCCAGGACCCCCCCAGAGCCATCCCCAGGACCCCTGGACTCCCCCAGAGCCGTCCCCAGGACCCCCAAACACCCCCAGAGCCCCGGGGAACCCCCGGACCCCCCCCCAGATCCATCCCCAGGACCCCCGAACCCCCCCCCAGAGCCGTGCCCAGGACCCCCAGACCCCCCCAGAGCCGTGCCCAGGACCCCCAAATGCCCCTAGAGCCGTGCCCAGGACCCCCAGACCCCCCCCAGAGCTGTCCCCAGGACCCCCAAACCCCCCCAGAGCCGTGCCCAGGACCCCCAAATGCCCCCAGAGCCGTGCCCAGGACCCCCAGACCCCCCCCAGAGCTGTCCCCAGGACCCCCAAACCCCCCCAGAGCCATGCCCAGGACCCCCGGACCCCCTCAGAGCCGTCCCCAGGACCCCTAAACGCCCCCAGAGCCGTGCCCAGGACCCCCGGACCCCCCCAGAGCCCACCTTGGCCGCCCGGCCCTGCTCCAGCTCCTGCCCCTTGGCCCCCTCGTGCTCCTTCTCCCGCCACTTCTTGTGCCGGTACCGGATCTCCAGGGACGGGTCCTTCTCTGGAGACGGGGTCAGAGAGACCCTGAGCCCACCCCTGAGCCCATTCCCACCCCAAATCCCACCCCAAATCCCACCTCTGCTGCTGAGACCCCTCCCCTGAAGGATCCACGTCTCCCCCCTCCCCAATCCCAGCCCAGCTCCCTCCAATCTGCGATTCAGGACCCCAAAAACCAACACCGACAGCCCCAAAACCACACTCAGGGGTCTGAGACCCTCCCCAAAAACCACCCAGACCCCCCCAAAGTGTCCCTGGAACCCCCCGGATCAGCTCCCCCAGCCCCCCTCACCGCAGCCCAACACTCCTGGATGAGCCCAGAGCCCCCCAGAGCTCCCCAAAGCCCCCTCAGAGCCCCCCAAAGCCCCCCAGAGCCCCTCACCATGGCGCTGCCACTCCTGGATGGCCCCCAGAGCCCCCCGGAGCCCCCCAAAGCCCCCTCACCGCAGCCCAACACTCCTGGATGGCCCCAGAGCTCCCCAAAGCCCCCCAAAGCCCCCCCAGAGCTCCCTCACCATGGCACTGCCACTCCTGGATGGGCCCCAGAGCCCCCCGGAGCCCCCCCAGAGCCCCCCAAAGCCCCCCAGAGCTCCCTCACCACGCCACTGCCACTCCTGGATGGTCCCCAGAGCCCCCCGGAGCCCCCAGAGCCCCCCAATGCCCCCCAGAGCCCCTCACCACGGCACTGCCACTCCTGGATGGCCCCAGAGCCCCCCGGAGCCCCCAGAGCCCCCCAATGCCCCCCAGAGCCCCTCACCATGGCACTGCCACTCCTGGATGGGCCCCAGAGCCCCCCGGAGCCCCCCCAGAGCCCCTCACCATGGCACTGCCACTCCTGGATAGGCCCCAGAGCCCCCCAAAGCCCCCCCAGAGCTCCCTCACCATGGCACTGCCACTCCTGGATGGTCCCCAGAGCCCCCCGGAGCCCCCAGAGCCCCCCAATGCCCCCCAGAGCCCCTCACCACGGCACTGCCACTCCTGGATGGCCCCAGAGCCCCCCAAAGCCCCCCAGAGCCCCTCACCATGGCACTGCCACTCCTGGATGGGCCCCACAGCGCCCCAAAGACCCCCAGAGCCCCCCAAAGCCCCCCAGAGCTCCCTCACCATGGCACTGCCACTACTGGATGGCCCCAGAGCCCCCCCAGAGCCCCCCAAAGCCCCCCCAGAGCCCCTCACCATGGCACTGCCAGCAGTACTACACTCGGATGGACCCTCAAAGCTCCCCAAAGCCCCCCAAAGCCCCCCAAGAGCCCCCTCACTGCAGCATTGCCAGCAGTACCACACTCGGATGGACCCCCAGAGCCCCCCAAAGCCCCCCAAATCCCCCCAGGAACCCTCCTCACCATGGCACTGCCAGCAGTACCACACTCGGATGGACCCCCAGAGCCCCCCAAAGCCCCCCAAAGCCCCCTCACCGCGGCACTGCCGGCAGTACCACACTCGGATGGACCCCCAGAGCCCCCCAGAGCCCCCCCAGAGCCCCCCAGAGCCCCCCGGAGCCCCCTCACCGCGGCACTGCCGGCAGTACCACTCGCGGATGGCCTTGGCCATGCGCTCGGTGATGTTGATGCAGTCCCCATGGAACCACTCGTTGCAGTTGTCGCAGCCGCTGCGGGGTGGGGAGGGGAGGGGGAGACACTGAGACCCTCAGCTCCCTCCCCCCCACCCCCAAAACAGCCCAAAGGGACCCTGCACCCCCCATGCGGCTTCAAGGGACCCCCTCCCACACCCCCGGGAGCAAAGAGAGCCCGGGACCCCCAGCCCTGTGTCCCCCCACCATGGAAAGCGCCCCTCCCCCAGAGCCCTCCCATGGCAAAGCAGCCGGGACCCCCCATTCCCCCCTCACACCCTGGAGCATTTGGGGACCCCCCCATTCCCCCCTCACACCCTGGAGCACCTGGGGACCCCCCAGACCCCCCCTCACACCCTGGAGCACCTGGGGACCCCCTATTCCCCCCTCACACCCTGGAGCACCTGGGGACCCCCGGACCCCCCCTCACACCCTGGAGCACCTGGGGACCCCCCATTCCCCCCTCACACCCTGGAGCACCTGGGGACCCCCGGACCCCCCCTCACACCCTGGAGCACCTGGGGACCCCCCCAGACCCCCCCTCACACCCTGGAGCATTTGGGGAGCCCCCCAGACCCCCCCTCACACCCTGGAGCATTTGGGGAGCCCCCCATTCCCCCCTCACACCCTGGAGCACCTGGGGACCCCCCCAGACCCCCCTCACACCCTGGAGCACCTGGGGACCCCCCAGACCCCCCCTCACATCCTGGAGCACCTGGGGATCCTCCGGAACCCCCCCTCACACCCTGGAGCACCTGGGGACCTCCGGACCCCCCTCACATCCCGGAGCACCTGGGGACCCCCCAGACCCCCCCCTCACACCCTGGAGCACCTGGGGACCCTCCGGAACCCCCCCTCACATCCTGGAGCACCTGGGGACCCCCGGACCCCCCCTCACACCCTGGAGCATTTGGGGACCCCCCCAGACCCCCCCTCACACCCTGGAGCACCTGGGGACCCCCCCAGACCCCCCCCTCACACCCTGGAGCACCTGGGGACCTCCGGACCCCCCTCACATCCCGGAGCAGCCGGGGACCCCCCAGACCCCCCCCTCACATCCCGGAGCAGCCGGGGACCCCGATCCCCCCGGCCCCCCTCACATCCTGCAGCACTTGGGGACCCCCGGACCCCCCCCTCACATCCCGGAGCAGCCGTGGACCCCCATTCCCCCCAGACCCCCCTCACATCATGAAGCAGTTGATGTCGGGCTTGCGGCACACGCAATAAACCGGCGCATTCTCCTCCCCGCCCGGGGCCGCCTCCGCGTCCGAGAACTCGCTGTCCTGGAGGGTAACGGCGAGGGGGGGGTGTCAGGGCCTGGGGGGGTCACCCCGCCGCCAATAGACACCCCAGACACCCTGCCCACCCCCCAACCCCCTCGCTCCCCACTGCAGACCCCGCCCGGGCCCGCACAAAGCCCCGGTTCCCCCTCCCCACCATCGCCGCCGCCACCGAGGGACGCTCCCGGCTAGGCCCAGCCACGGCCGGAAGCGAGGGCGCGTCCAACTTCCGCTTCCGGGTGAGGGTGCGCCCGCCCACAGCATGGCGGCGGCCAGGGCGGGGAATGGCGGCGGCCAGAGGGAGCCGCCATGTTCGGGGCAGGCGTCACCCAAAGAAAAACGCGAGAGACAGCGGCGATGGGACAGCGTTTATTGGGGGACATGGGGGGCACTGGGGACATGGGGGGACACTGAGGGGACAATGGGAGCACTGGGGGCACTGGAGGGTGTACGGGGACATGGGAGGACATTGGGGGGACATGGGGGGACATGGAGGGGCTACTGGGGGCACTGGAGGGTGTACGGGGACATGGGGGACATTGGGGGGACATGGGGGGACATGGAGGGGCTACTGGGGGCACTGGGGGGTGTACGGGGACACTGGGGACATGGGGAAGTCTGGGGGACAATGGGGGCACAGGGGGACATGGGGGGCATTCGGGGGACATGGGGGGACATTGGGGGGACATGGGGGGGCACTGGGGAGGTCTGGGGGACAATGGGGGCACATAGGGGACACTGGGGAGAATGGGGACATGAGGGGGACTTAAGGGGACACTGGGGGGACACTGGGGGCACTGGGGAGAATGGGGACATGAGGGGGACTTAAGGGGACACTGGGGGGACACTGGGGGCACTGGGGAGAATGGGGACATGAGGGGGACTTAAGGGGACACTGGGGGCACTGGGGAGAATGGGGACATGAGGGGGACTTGAGGGGACCGGGGGACATGAGGGGGGAGGCTTCGGGATCGGAGGGGGACATGGAAGGACATCGGGACGTAGGGGACACAGCAGGGAGGGCAGTGGGGAACTGGGGGACGGGAGGACGCAGGTGCCGTGCAGGTGGCACAGGGGGTGGCACAGGGGGTGGCACAGATGGCACACGGGTGGCACACAGGTAGCACAGGTGTGGCACACGGGTGGCACAGGGGGTGGCACAGGTGGCACACGGGTGGCACACAGGTAGCACAGGTGTGGCACACGGGTGGCACACAGGTGACACAGGAGTGGCACAGGCGGCACACAGGTGGCACAGGGGGTGGCACAGGTGTCCCCCGCGTCCCATCCGTCTCGTCCCCGTCACTCTGGCGGAGCCTCCAGGGGGCGCTGCAGCTCCTGCAGCTCCTCTGCCAACCTGGGGGCGGGGCCAGAGGAAGGGGTGGGGCTGCAGGTGGGCGGGGCCCAGGTGCCAGGGCCACACCTGTCCCACACCTGTCCCACACCTGTCCTGGGGGGTCCCACACCTGTCCTGGGGGTCACACACCTGTCCTGGGGGGGGGTCACACACCTGTCCTGGGGGTCACACACCTGTCCTGGGGGGGGGTCACACACCTGTCCTGGGGGTCACACACCTGTCCTGGGGGGGGGTCACACACCTGTCCTGGGGGGGTCACACACCTGTCCTGGGGGTCAGACCCGTGTCCTGGGGGTCACACACCTGTCCTGGGGGGGTCACACACCTGTCCTGGGGGGTCACACACCTGTCCTGGGGGTCCCACACCTGTCCTGGGGGTCACACACCTGTCCTGGGGGGGGGTCACACACCTGTACTGGGGGGGTCACACACCTGTCTGGGGGGGTCACACACCTGTCCTGGGGGTCCCACACCTGTCCTGGGGGTCACACACCTGTCCTGGGGGGGTCACACACCTGTCCTGGGGGGGGGGTCACACACCTGTCCTGGGGGGGGTCACACACCTGTCCTGGGGGGGTCACACACCTGTCCTGGGGGTCACACCCGTGACCTGGGGGTCACACACGTGTCCTGGGGGTCACACACCTGTCCTGGGGGGGTCACACACCTGTCCTGGGGGTCACACACCTGTCGGGGGGGGTCACACACCTGTCCTGGGGGTCACACACCTGTCCTGGGGGGGTCACACACCTGTACTGGGGGGGTCACACACCTGTCCTGGGGGTCACACACCTGTCCTGGGGGGGGGTCACACACCTGTCCTGGGGGTCCCACACCTGTCTGGGGGGGTCCCACACCTGTCCTGGGGGTCACACACCTGTCCTGGGGGGGTCACACACCTGTCCGGGGGGGGTCACACACCTGTCCTGGGGGTCACACACCTGTCCTGGGGGGGTCACACACCTGTCCTGGGGGGTCACACACCTGTCTGGGGGGGTCACACACCTGTCCTGGGGGTCACACACCTGTCCTGGGGGGGTCACACACCTGTCCTGGGGGTCACACACCTGTCCTGGGGGGGTCACACACCTGTCCTGGGGGGGGGTCACACACCTGTCCTGGGGGTCACACACCTGTCCTGGGGGGGTCACACACCTGTCCTGGGGGGGGGTCACACACCTGTCCGGGGGGGGTCACACACCTGTCTGGGGGGGTCACACACCTGTCCTGGGGGGAGTCACACACCTGTCCTGGGGGTCACACACCTGTCCTGGGGGGGTCACACACCTGTCCGGGGGGGGTCACACACCTGTCCTGGGGGTCACACACCTGTCCTGGGGGGGGTCACACACCTGTCCTGGGGGTCACACACCTGTCCTGGGGGTCACACACCTGTCCTGGGGGGGGTCACACACCTGTCCTGGGGGGGTCACACACCTGTCTGGGGGGGTCACACACCTGTCCTGGGGGGGGTCACACACCTGTACTGGGGGTCACACACCTGTCCTGGGGGGGTCACACACCTGTCCTGGGGGGGTCACACACCTGTCCTGGGGGTCACACACCTGTCCTGGGGGGGGGTCACACACCTGTCCTGGGGGGGGTCACACACCTGTACTGGGGGTCACACACCTGTCCTGGGGGGGGTCACACACCTGTCCTGGGGGGGTCACACACCTGTACTGGGGGGGTCACACACCTGTCCTGGGGGGGGTCACACACCTGTACTGGGGGTCACACACCTGTCCTGGGGGGGTCACACACCTGTCCTGGGGGTCACACACCTGTCCTGGGGGGGGGTCACACACCTGTCCTGGGGGTCACACACCTGTACTGGGGGTCACACACCTGTCCTGGGGGGGGGTCACACACCTGTCCTGGGGGGGGTCACACACCTGTACTGGGGGTCACACACCTGTCCTGGGGGGGGTCACACACCTGTCCTGGGGGGGTCACACACCTGTACTGGGGGGGTCACACACCTGTCCTGGGGGGGGTCACACACCTGTACTGGGGGTCACACACCTGTCCTGGGGGGGTCACACACCTGTCCTGGGGGTCACACACCTGTCCTGGGGGGGGGTCACACACCTGTCCTGGGGGTCACACACCTGTCTCGGCGCTGCAGGCTCAGCTGCCGCCGGCTCAGCTCCGCCTCCAGACGTTGCTCCGCCCCCTCCTGCTCCTGCCGCACCAATCCCCTGCGGGAACGGGGGTTAGGGGGCGGGGCCGTGCCGGAGGGGGCGGGGCCGGAGCTGGGCACTCACATGACCACGGGGACCTCTGCTCCCAGGTGCTCCTCGGCCTCCGTCAGGCAGCGCTCTGGGCAAGGGGGGGACACTGGTCAGCCCAAGGGGACATATCTGGCGATGGGGGGGGCTACGGTGTCCGGGGGGTCACTCAGGGGCTTGTGAGGGAGGGGCTCAGGTGCCCGAGGACAAACAGCCAGGTGCCCGAGGCTCAGCCAGGTGTTCCATGTGGGGAGCTCGGGAGGTCACTCAGGTGTTGGGTGAAGTCACTGAGGTGTCCAAGGGCATCCCTCAGGTGCCCAGAGGTGTCACGGGGGTCATTCAGGTGCCAGGAGGGACACTCAGGTACTTGAGGGGGGTCCTGGGGGGTCACTCAGGTGTCGGGGGCTCACCCCAGCTCAGCCACTTCTCCCGCATCTTCTCCAGGTGCATCAGTTCAGCCTCCAGGTGGGCTGGGGTCTGTGTGGGGACACGGGTGGGAGGGGGACACAGGTGTGTGTGTGTGACCCCTGGCTGTGCAAGGGCACCCAGGTGTGTGAGGGACCCCAGCCCGGGGCTCACGTGCATGTCCCACATGTGCTTGAGCTCCTCCGTGATGGCCTCGAGCTGCTGGCAGTACTCCCACCTGGGGGTGAGGGGACACGGGGGTGACACGGCGGGCACGTGACCTGTGTGGGTCACCTGGTGCTGCCCCCAGCCCACCTGTGTCCCCCAATCCCATGTGTGTCCCCAATCCCATGTGTGTCCCCAATCCCATGTGTGTCCCCAGTCCCATGTGTGTCCCCAGCCCCACCCGTGTCCCCAGTCCCCACCTGTGTCCCCCAGTCCCACCTGTATCCCCAGCCCCACCCATGTCCCCCAGTCCCACCTGTGTCCCCCAGCCCCCCCTGTATCCAGTCCCACCTGTGTCCCCCCAGTCCCACCTGTATCCAACCCCACCCGTGTCCCCAGGCCCACCTGTGTCCCCCAGTCCCACCTGTGTCCCCCAGTCCCACCTGTGTCCCCCAATCCCACCTGTGTCCCCAGTCCCACCTGTATCCAACCCCACCCGTGTCCCCAGGCCCACCTGTGTCCCCCAGTCCCACCTGTGTCCCCAGTCCCACCTGTATTCCCCAGTCCCACCTGTGTCCCCAGTCCCACCTGTGTCCCCCAATCCCACCTGTGTCCCCCAGCCCCCCCGTATCCAGTCCCACCTGTGTCCCCCAGTCCCACCTGTCCCCAGCCCCACCTGTGTCCCCCAGCCCCACCCGTGTCCCCAGTCCCACCCGTGTCCCCCAGCCCCACCCGTATCCCCCAGTCCCCACCTGTGTCCCCCAGTCCCACCTGTGTCCCCAGTCCCACCTGTATCCCCAGTCCCACCACTGTCCCCCAGTCCCACCCGTGTCCCCCAGTCACACCTGTGTCCCCCAGCCCCCCCTGTATTCAGTCCCACCTGTGTCCCCCAGCCCCCCCTGTATTCAGTCCCACCTGTGTCCCCCCAGTCCCACCTGTATCCCCCAGTGCCACCTGTATCCAACCCCACCCGTGTCCCCAGGCCCACCTGTGTCCCCCAGTCCCACCTGTGTCCCCAGTCCCACCTGTATCCCCCAGTGCCACCTGTATCCAACCCCACCCGTGTCCCCAGGCCCACCTGTGTCCCCAGTCCCACCTGTGTCCCCCAATCCCACCTGTGTCCCCCAGCCCCCCCGTATCCAGCCCCACCCATGTCCCCAGTCCCACCCGTGTCCCCCAGTCCCACCTGTATCCCCAGTCCCACCCGTGTCCCCCAGTCCCACCTGTGTCCCCCAGTCCCACCCGTATCCCCCAGTCCCCACCTGTGTCCCCCAGCCCCACCTGTGTCCCCAGTCCCCACCTGTGTCCCCAGCCCCACCTGTATCCCCCCAGTCCCCACCTGTATCCCCCCAGTCCCACCTGTATCCCCCCAGCCCCACCTGTGTCCCCAGCCCCACCCATGTCCCCAGCCCCACCTGTATCCCCCAGTCCCACCTGTGTCCCCCAGTCCCACCCGTATCCCCCAGTCCCACCCGTGTCCCCCAGCCCCACCTGTATCCCCCAGCCCCACCTGTGTCCCCCAGTCCCACCTGTATCCCCCCAGCCCCACCTGTGTCCCCAGCCCCACCCATGTCCCCAGCCCCACCTGTATCCCCCAGTCCCACCTGTGTCCCCCAGTCCCACCCGTATCCCCCAGTCCCACCCGTGTCCCCCAGCCCCACCTGTATCCCCCAGTCCCACCTGTATCCCCCCAGTCCCCACCTGTATCCCCAGTCCCCACCTGTGTCCCCCAGTCCCACCCGTATCCCCCAGTCCCACCCGTGTCCCCCAGCCCCACCTGTATCCAGTCCCACCTGTATCCCCCAGTCCCACCTGTGTCCCCCAGCCCCCCCTGTATCCAGTCCCACCTGTGTCCCCCCAGTCCCACCTGTGTCCCCCCAGTCCCACCTGTGTCCCCCAGGCCCCACCTGTGTCCCCAGTCCCCACCTGTATCCCCCCAGTCCCACCTGTATCCCCCCAGTCCCCACCTGTATCCCCAGTCCCCACCTGTATCCCCCAGCCCCACCTGTGTCCCCCAGTCCCCACCTGTATCCCCCCAGTCCCGCCTGTATCCCCCAGTGCCACCTGTATCCCCCAGCCCCACCTGTATCCCCAGCCCCACCTGTGTCCCCCAGCCCCTCCTGTATCCAGTCCCACCCGTGTCCCCCAGCCCCACCTCTGTCCCCCAGCCCCCCCTGTATTCAGTCCCACCTGTGTCCCCCCAGTCCCCACCTGTATCCAACCCCACCCGTGTCCCCCAGTCCCCACCTGTGTCCCCAGCCCCACCTCTGTCCCCCAGCCCCACCTGTGTCCCCGGCGCAGGTGTCGGAGCTGCTCCCACTGCTGCTCTGTCCCTTCCAGGTCCTGCTGCTGCTCCAGGCAGAGCCTCCTGTGCCTGCGGGGGTCAGGGCTCACCAGGTGTGTTTGGGGGGCAGTCAGAGGTGGGCACAGGTGAGGTTGAGGAGGGTCGCAGGTGTCCCCACTCACCTCTGACCTTTGGCCTCCACATCCTTCCCCTGCAGCTGCGCTCTCCACAGTGACTCTGGGGGGGTTGGGGGGTCAGGACGGTGCCGGGGGTCACAAGGGTTGAGGTCAGGGAGGTTGGAGGGAATCAGGGGGGTTGGAGGGCTCAGGGAGGATTATGGGGGGTCAGGGGGGTCCCTCTGTGGGGGGGACACACAGCAGGGGTCACCCCCTCTGGGGGAGGTGGGGGTGCCACAAGGGTCAGGGAATTGTGGGGGTCAGGAAGGATCTGGAGGGGTCAAGGGGGTCAGAGGTTCAGGGGGCATCGGGGAAGGTTTGGGAGGGGGCACAAAGACCCCAGGGCCCCCTGGGCTCACCCTGGGCCTGCTTCCAGAGCCCCTCCAGCGCCTCTTCGTGCTGCTCCACTGTGGGGAGGGGGGAGTCAGCTGGGACCGGGGACTCCTGAGCCCTCTGTGCCCACGAGCCACTCAGGGTCCCTACATAAGCACCCAACCCCACAGACCCCTCTGTGTGTCCCCAGCCCTCAGTGTCCCCCTCCAGACCCCTCAGGGATCCCCCAGCCCTCTCAGTGTCCCCCCCCAGGTGACTCACGCTGCTCCAGGTTCTGGCGCAACCCCTCACTGCGGTCTTGTGCCTTCAGCAGCTCCTGCGCCATGGCCTGACGGACTGTGGGACACGGTGGGATGGACAGAGGGACGTGTGGGACATGGGGAGATGGGGAAACATGGCGGGCACATGAGGGAGCATAGGAGGACATGAGGGACATGTGGAACACGGGAACATGGGGAGAACACAGGGCTCCTCAGGCTCACCTTTCTTCAGGCTGTGGATCTGCCTCAGCACCACCTCCAACTGTGGGTTCCCCCCAGGGGGACCTGAGGGGGGAACTGGGCAGGACACAGGGACACTGTGTCCCTTAAGGACACCTGGGAGCACCTTGTCCCTGGGACGGGGGGACACGGACACACACGGTGGTCTCAGGGGGTCTCGCCCGTAGAGCCCCTCACTGAGTGGGTCCATGTCCATCACTGCAGCCTGGAGGGACACGGTGGGGACATAGGGGTACATGGGAGGGAACATGGGTGACACGGGGGATGATGATGGTGGGCGCTGCTTTGTCCCCTCCTGTCCCCTTGTCATCTTCTTCGTTCCCCTTTTCCCACCCTCAGCCCCACATTTTCTGTCACGTTTCACCATTTCCTCCCTCCTCCTTTCTTCTCCCCAGTTCCCCCCAGTTCTGCTGCCTCCTTCCTCCAGTTCCTTCTGCCTGTCCCTTCCATCTCTGTCCTTCTTTTCCCTCTCCAGTCCTTTCCCCTCTTGCTCCATTTTCTGTCACCCATCCCCTTTCCAGTCCCCTTTTCACACTTTTTCTCTCTTGTGTCCTTACACTTTGTTTTCATCACCCATTTCCCCTCACCTTCTGCAGCTTTGTCAGCTCCTCCCCTTGCCTTTCCCTCACATTTTCCTGCCCTTTTTCCCTCACAATTTTCCCTCAGGTTTTCCTACCTTTTTCCTCTCACATTTTCCTGTCCTTTCCCCCTCATGTTTTCCCGCCCTTTCCCCCTCAGCTTTCCCCCTCACGTTTTCCCGCCCTTTTCCCCTCATGTTTTCCCGCCCTTTTCCCCTCACATTTTCCTGCTTTTCCCCCTCATTTTTCCCTGTTCTCCTACCCTTCCCCCTCATGTTTTCCTGCCTTTTCCCCCTCACATTTTCATGCCTTTTCCCTTCGTATTTTCCTACCTTTTCCCCCTCACATTTCCCTGCCCTTTCCCCCTCACACTTTCCTGCCCTTTCCCCCTCAGCTTTTCCCCTCACGTTTTCCTGCTTTTTACCCTCATATTTTCCTGCTTTTCCCCCTCATTTTTCCCTGTTTTCCTACCCTTCCCCCTCATGTTTTCCTGCCTTTTCCCCCTCACGTTTTCCCGCCCTTTTCCCCTCACATTTTCCTGCTTTTCCCCCTCATTTTTCCCTGTTCTCCTACCCTTCCCCCTCATGTTTTCCTGCCTTTTCCCCCTCACATTTCCCCACCCTTTCCCCCTCACGTTCTCCCGCCCTTTCCCCCTCATTTTTCCCCGTTTTCCCACCCTTCCCCCTCATGTTTTCCTGCCTTTTCCCCCTCACATTTTCATGCCTTTTCCCTTCATATTTTCCTACCTTTTTCCTCTCACATTTCCCTGCCCTTTCCCCCTCAGCTTTTCCCCTCAGGTTTTCCCGCCCTTTTCCCCTCACATTTTCCTGCTTTTCCCCCTCAGCTTTTCCCCGTTTTCCTACCCTTCCCCCTCATGTTTTCCTGCCTTTTCCTATTTTTCTACCTTTTTCCTCTCACATTTCCCCACCCTTTCCCCCTCAGCTTTTCCCCTCAGGTTTTCCCACCCTTTTCCCCTCACGTTTTTACGCCCTTTTCCCCTCACATTTTCCTGCCCTTTTCCCCTCACATTTTCCCCTCGGGTTTTCCTACCTTTTTCCTCTCACATTTTCCTGCCCTTTCCCCCTCACATTTTCCCCTCGGGTTTTCCTACCTTTTTCCTCTCACATTTTCCTGCCCTTTCCCCCTCATGTTTTCCCGCCCTTTCCCCCTCAGCTTTCCCCCTCACGTTTTCCCACCCTTTTCCCCTCAGCTTTTCCCGCCCTTTTCCCCTCACATTTTCCTGCTTTTCCCCCTCATTTTTCCCTGTTCTCCTACCCTTCCCCCTCATGTTTTCCTGCCTTTTCCCCCTCACGTTTTCACACTTTTCCCCTTCATATTTTCCCCCTTTTTCGCCTCACATTTCCCTACCCTTTTCCTCATGTTTTCCCACCCTTCTCCCCTCACATTTTCCCACCATTTTCTGTCCACTCTTCGCCCTCATTTCTCCTTTTCCAGCTGTTTCTGTCCTTTCCTGATGCCGTTTTTTGTTTCCTTTCCACCCCCAGTCTGTCACTTCTTCCAGCCTTTTCTCTTCCCTCTTTTCTGCTCCCTTTCCCGTCTATTTTTGCCCTCCATTTCTAGTCACCTCTTCCAGCCTTTCCTGTCACATTTTCCCACCGTTTTCTCACGTGTTTTCCCACTGAATTCTATCCTCTCCTCCCTCTCTTTTCTGTCCCATTTTCCCTCTTTTCTGTCCCCTCTTACCCACCTTTTTCCGTCAGGTTTTCTCCCCATTTTCTCTCCCGCATTCCCCTCATTTTCAGTTCCCTTTTCCCCCTTCTCTGTCCCATCTCCCCCCTGTTCTCATCTCCTCTCCCCCCTTCCTTCACCCCCTCAGCCCTCAGGCTGTGTCCCTGCCATCCCCCCACCCCTGTGTTCCCGTCCCCCCGTCCCCTCACCCTTCAGGACGTGTCCCCTCATCCCCCAGTCCCCCCGGACTCAGGACTCTCCCCGGGGTCTCAGTGTTTATTGTCAGCCCTCGGGCTCGGGCCCCTCGGGGCGCGTGGGTGCAGCAGTGAACGGTGCCGGGTAGCGGATGAACAGCCAGTCCTCCTCCTTCTTGAGCCAGCGCAGCAGCTTGGTCAGCACCGCGATGGCGCCTGCCTTCGTCACCAGCGGGCTGAAGCAGCTGTACAGCTCGAACTTGCTGGTCACCTGTGGGAACCCACGCCTGTTAATGCTGGGATCTACCGGTGACACCGCCAGTGAGCATCCCATTAACTGTGGGACCTACTGGTGACACCGCCAGTGAGCATCCCATTAACTGTGGGACCTACTGGTGACACTGCCAGCGAGCATCCCATTAACTGTGGGATCTACTGGTGACACCGCCAGTGAGCATCCCATTAACGCTGGTACCTACTGGTGACACTTCCAGTGAGCATCCCATTAACTGTGGGACCTACTGGTGACACTGCCAGTGAGCATCCCATTAACTGTGGGACCTACTGGTGACACTGCCAGCGAGCATCCCATTAACTGTGGGATCTACTGGTGACACCGCCAGTGAGCATCCCATTAACGCTGGTACCTACTGGTGACACTTCCAGTGAGCATCCCATTAACTGTGGGATCTACTGGTGACACCACCAGTGAGCATCCCATTAACTGTGGTAGCTACTGGTGACACTGCCAGTGAGCATCCCATTAACTGTGGGACCTACTGGTGACACTGCCAGCGAGCATCCCATTAACACTGGGACCTACTGGTGACACCGCCAGTGAGCATCCCATTAATTGTGGGATCTACTGGTGACACCGCCAGTGAGCATCCCATTAACTGTGGGACCTACTGGTGACACCACCAGTGAGCATCCCATTAATTGTGGGACCTACTGGTGACACCACCAGTGAGCATCCCATTAACTGTGGGATCTACTGGAGACACTTCCAGTGAGCATCCCACTGACTGTGGTTATGCCACCACACCCCGTTAACTCTGGGACCTCCTGACAGCGCTGACACCCAGCATCCCGTTAACGGTGGGATCTCCCGACAGCACGAGCACGCGCTGCCGACTCCGGGACCTCCTGACAGAGCTGCTTTCTGCTCCCTCTGCTGCTGGCTCCTTCCCCGCAGCTCACCCAGGCCAGGAGCGTCTCCTTCTCAGCCACGTGGTAGAGCAGGCGCAGGGGCCGGTGCGGGCTGTGCACGCGGCTGTGCAGGTAGTGGTACAGGTCGAAGAGCCGGTGCTGCTCCTCCTCGCTGGTGTAGGGCTCCTCCAGCTCGGGGCTGCCGCCAGTGAGGGAGGAGGAGGGGGGACACGGGCGTCAGGTGAACACCGGCGACACCCCCGCCCCCCCAATTCTGGGGTGTATCCCTCCCTCCCCTCCAATCCCCGCACCTGGTGAACTGCGGCAGCTGCTGCATCTCCTCCGGCCCCTCCAAGGGCTTGTAGAGGAAGTGCCGGAGCTCGGGGGCGCCGGGGCGGGACGGGCCGTACCCCGCTCCCCCGCGCACGGCCGCGGCCAGCTCGGCCAGCCAGCCCTGCGCCCGCAGCGTGTCCTCCAGCTGCCGCCGGCACGCGGCCGCCGCGTAGAAGCCTTCGCGCTCCGTGGACAGCAGGATCAGCGTCACGCCGCCCTCCTCCTCCTCCTCCTCCTCCTCCTCGCCCAGCCGCGCCGCGTAGGCGTAGAAATAGCCGTCGGGGTTGAAGCGGGGCAGGCACACGGGGGTCCACACCTCGCCCGCCCCCGCGCCCGCCCCGCCGCCCAGCAGGTTGAGCAGCAGGTGCAGGTCGCTGGCGCAGAGCCGCCCGCCCTCGGCCAGCGCCCGCTGCCGCGCCGCCGTCACCAGGCGGCCCCGGGCCGCCAGCACGGCCAGGGCGGGCGCGGGGCGAGCGGCGGCGGCGGAGCGGCGCAGGGCCCCGGACACGGCGCGGCGCAGCCCCCCGGGCAGGGGCAGGCACCGCGCGGCCCCCAGCAGCAGCCGCCCGTCCGCCGCCGCCCCGCACAGCAGCCGGTCCAGCACGGCCTCGGCGCCCGCCAGCAGCCGGCGCAGGTCGAAGCCGCGGCGCCGCGCGAAGACGCGGGCGATGCCCCCGCGGGTCAGCAGCGACAGGATCTGCTCGTGCACGAACGCCAGCTCCCGCCGCAGCTGCGCCGCCGACTGCCGCGTGCGCGACACCGACACCAGCAGCAGCGGGCCCCGCTGCTCGAACACCAGCGTGCGGTCCTCTGCGGGGCGAGAGAGGGGACGCGGCGGTCACACGCGGTGCGGGGACGCGGCGGGGCTCGGGGGAATGGGTGTTTTGGGGGGAGGCAGATGCAGCTGGCTGGGTGTTGTTAGGGGGAATGTGGTTGGTTTTGGAGGTTGTTTTTTGGCAGGGTGGCAGTACGCTGGAAGGGGTTTGGGGGGGAAGAGAGCTTTGGGGGGCTGGTTGTGCCTGGCGGGGCTGTTTTGGTAGCTTCGGCTGTAGCTAGGACAGGTGGTTTTGGGGGTGGGATGTTGTGTTTGGAGGGGCTGTTTTGAGCAGGGATGGCTGTTCCTGTGGGGGCTGTTTCAGGGGTACCTGGGGGCGGGACTGTGCACGTTTGGGGCTTCCATATCCACCCCCCCGCTGCCCCCGTACCGGAGCAGATGGCACGGATGGCGTTGCCGCCGCTCTGGATGAAGGACACGAGGGCCATCATGACACCCATGGTGGCCGCCAGTGCCTCCTCGTTGCCGTGCCGGGAGTAGATCGGCTTCCCGGCCTCGCTGAGCACGAACACGTGTTTGCGCCGCGCCCGCCAGCCCGCAGCCGCCACGTCCTCGTCCGCGCCGCGCCGCCCGCCCGGGCCCGACGTGGCCGCCGCCGCCGTCACTGCCGCTGTCACCTCCTCCTCTTCCTCCCCGGGGTGACACGCTGGGGATGTCACCGCTGCTGTCACCTCCTCCTCCTCTTCCTCCCCGGGGTGACACGCTGGGGATGTCACCGCTGCTGTCACCTCCTCCTCCTCTTCCTCCCCGGGGTGACACGCTGGGGATGTCACCGCTGCTGTCACCTCCTCCTCTTCCTCCCCGGGGTGACACGCTGGGGATGTCACTGCTGCCATCACCTCCTCCTCCTCTTCCTCCCCGGGGTGACACGCTGGGGATGTCACTGCTGCCATCACCTCCTCCTCCTCTTCCTCCCCGGGGTGACACGCTGGGGATGTCACCGCTGCTGTCACCTCCTCTTCATCCCCTACGGGAGGACATGCTGGGGACGTTACTGCCATGGTCATCTCCTCCTCCTCACCAGGTTGAACGCCCGGGGATGTCACTGTTGCTGTCACTGTTGCTGTCACCGCTGCTGTCACCTCCTCCTCCTCCTCATCCCCAATGGGGAGACACTCCAGGGATGTCACCGCTGTGGTCACCTCCTCGTCCTCACCGGGATGACACCCCTGGGACGTTATGGCTGCTTCTGCTGTCACGGCTGCCACCACATCCTCGTCCCTGCCACACGGCCCACCTGGGGATGTCATGGCCACTGCCACCTCCTCCTCCTCCTTCTCACTGGGGTGGCACCCCAGGGACACTGTGGCTGCCACCACTGCTGCCATCTCCTTGTCCTCCTCCTCCTCATCCCCGGCAGGGTGACACGTGGGTGACGGCATGGCTGCCACTGCTGCCACCTCTTCCTCCTCATCCTGCCCACTGCGGTGACCACTCGGGGCCGCCGTGTCCTCTGTCCTCACCGGCTCCATCTCTGCCACACCTGTGACCAGCAGGGGGCGCCGGGGCGGTGCCTGCGCACCTGAGCGGCCCCACCCTGCCCCCACCCAGGGAGGCTCCGGGGTCCTGGGCGCTGCCCCCGCCAAGGCACCTGTGGGGGGCGTGGGGTGGGGTCCGCAGGGGGCGGGGCTCCACCGGCCCCGCCCCGTCCCCAAACCACACCCTGTGGCCACACCCCCTGCCCCATCCAGTAGGCGCCAGCCCTGGTGGTCTTCCCACTAGGCCACGCCCACGGGCACCAAGCCACGCCCCCTCCCGAGCCTGACCCCGGAACACCCCACAGCCACACGTGTCTCCCAGGCCACGCCCCTACAGCGAAGCCACGCCCACACAGCACCAAGCCCCGCCCCCTGCAAGCAGCACGGCCCGGTAACCCCGCCCCCGGGGGGGGTCTGCTAAGCCCCGCCCCCAGTAGTAGCCACGCCCCGGGACCCTCGGGGCCGCCCCGCCCCCTCACAAAAGCCCCGCCCCCCGGCGCGATCTCCCCCCGGCCGCGCTGACCCCGCCCCGCGCCGTGCCCGCCCCCTCCGGCTCCGCCCCCTCCGGCCCCGCCCCGCGCTGTCCCCGCCCCGCGCGCGCTCACCGGCCCCGCTCCCGCTCCCGCCGCCACCGCCGCTTCCGGGGCCGCCGCGCCGCGCGCCCCGTGACGTCACCGCGCCACCACCCCCACCAATCAGCGCGCGGCGCGGGGGAAGGGGGCGCGGCCGCCGCACGCCGACCAATCAGCGAGCGCGGGGCGGGGGCGGGGGCGGCGCCTAAGGAGCGACGCCTCTTTTGGCGGGTCCTCCCGCTCCGCCCCCTCCCCTCGTTACCCTGTGACGTCACACGGGGCGGGGCCTGCACGGTCAGCCTCGTGACAAGGGGCGGGGCCAGAGGGACCCCAAAGAGCTTTAGGGGGCCCCAGAGGTTCTATAGGCACCCCCAGCACAGCTTTAGGGGGCCCCAGAGATTCTATAGGCACCCCCAGCACAGCTTTAGGGGACCCCAGAGGCTCTATAGGCACCCCCAGCACAGCTTTAGGGGACCCCAGAGGTTCTATAGGGACCCCCAGCACAGCTTTAGGGGGCCCCAGAGGTTCTATAGGCACCCCCAGCACAGCTTTAGGGGATCCCAGAGGTTCTATAGGCACCCCCAGCACAGCTTTAGGGGGCCCCAGAGGTTCTATAGGCACCCCCAGCACAGCTTTAGGGGACCCCAGAGGTTCTATAGGGACCCCCAAAGGGCTTTAGGGGGCCCCAGAGGTTCTATAGGCACCCCCAAAGGGCTTTAGGGGGCCCCAGAGGCTCTATAGGCACCCCCAGCACAGCTTTAGGGGGCCCCAGAGGTTCTATAGGGACCCCCAAAGGGCTTTAGAGGGCCCCAGAGGTTCTATAGGCACCCCCAGCACAGCTTTAGGGGGCCCCAGAGGTTCTATAGGGACCCCCAAAGGGCTTTAGGGGACCCCAGAGGTTCTATAGGCACCCCCAGCACAGCTTTAGGGGACCCCAGAGGTTCTATAGGGACCCCCAAAGGGCTTTAGGGGACCCCAGAGGTTCTATAGGCACCCCCAGCACAGCTTTAGGGGACCCCAGAGGTTCTATAGGGACCCCCAAAGGGCTTTAGGGGACCCCAGAGGTTCTATAGGCACCCTCAGCACAGCTTTAGGGGGCCCCAGAGGTTCTATAGGCACCCCCAGCACAGCTTTAGGGGGCCCATGCAGCAGCGCAGAGGCTGCAGGATCCATAAGGAGCCGCAAAATCTCCACATCAGCCCCGGGGGGGGCCTCACACAGGCTCTATAGGGTCTGTAAAGCCCCCCCAAGGGCATTAGGGACCCCAAGAAGCCCCGCAGAGCCCCTAAACCGTCTCTGCAGATGCTGCAGTGTCCATAGGGCCCCCCAGGACCCCCCAAAGGTGCCACAGGGACTCCCCTGGGGGAGCTTCAGGCCCCCCCCCCTCGGGTGCAGCCCAGGGGCGCGGCTCCAGCCGGGGGCGGGGCCTGGGGGCGACTGAAAACCCCCCAGGTCCCCTCCGTGCCCCGCACACCTGAGACCCCCCGATGGCTCCTCCACCGCCCCCCGGGCACCTGAGCCTGGCCCGCGGGGTCCAGGTGAGAGGGAGCACGGGGACCCCGGGACTCGGGGGGTGCAGCCGGGAGCTCAGGGGGCCGCGGGCATCCGGGGCGGGGTGGGGGCACGAGGGCGGCCGCGACACTTCCTGCCCCCGGAAAGGGGAAGTGAGAGCAGGGACCCGGCTGGCCTGGGGGGGGTCGGGGGACACCCCAAGAGATCGGGGGGTCCTGAGAAGTCCGGGGGAACGCGGCAGCTCCGGCAGCCCCCATTTGGGGGGGCCGCAGGTGACCCCCTGCCTCCGCAGCCCCCCCTGTACCAGGACGCCGTGGCCCGCCGGGCCCTGCGGCCCACCTTGCTCAGGTGAGTGCTGGCGGCCGCTCCGCTTCTGGGGACGGGGGGGCCGGGCAGGGTCCCTTCCCTGGCGGTGCCTGCCCTGTACCCAGGAGCGTCTCGGTGCCGGCCGAGCCCCCCGCGCCCCCCGCCATGGAGGTCACCTACGCCGTGGTCAACAAGCCCCGCCGGGGGGGCGGGGTCGCGGGACGAGGCCCCTCCCCCTTGGACCGAGACCACGCCCCCTTCGCACGAGACTCCGCCCCCTCGGGCACGTGCTCGCTCCCGGGCAGCCCCGTGCGCCGCCCCTCCCCCAGCCCGGCAGGTGAGTGGGGGTCTGGGGGGGGGGGTCCCAGGGGTCCCCAGGACAGAGGGGTCTGACCCTGATTACCCCCCACCCCCCCAGGCTCCCCCAGACCCACTGACGGCGCCTACGAGGTCGTGACGCCCCCCGCAGAACCCCCCCCTGCAGACCCCGGCAGCGGCCCCTGCCTCGGTGAGCATGGGGGGAGGTCCCCGGTGTCCCGGGGGGGGTCAGAGGATGGACAGCAGTGTCCGGCCCTGCCTCACTGACCCCCTCCCCTCCCCTCCCCTCCCCTCCTTAGGGTTTAACTTCCGCATCGGGAAGCCCAAGGGCCCGCGGGACCCCCCGGCCGAGTGGTCCCGGGTGTGAGGGGGGGGCCGGATCCCGGGGTCCCCCCCTCATCTCCGCAGAGGAGGGGCCACAGCAGAGCCCGGCCGGTCCTTACAGAGCCCGACTTAGAGAAAAACCATTTATTGTGCCAAATAAAAACCCATTCCCATTGACCCAGACATGCCTGGTGCACTCCCAGGCGTCCAGAGGGAGCTCAGCTGCCGAGGTGCTCTCAGCTCTCCAGGTGGGTCCCACCTGCCCGGGGGGGTCCCGGGGGAGTTCTCCAGGTGCTCGGGAGGGTCCTGGGGGGCTCAGGTGGCGCTGAGCAGGCGGCGCTTGGGGGCCGTGGCCGTGTACGGGTGCCAGCGCCACTCCACGTCGGCCGCGTCCCCCTGCTCCAGGGTCCCCAGGCGGATCAGGTAGGCTGGGGGGGACACGAGAGGGGGGGTTGGGACACTTGGGGACACAGGGGGACCCTCTTAGGGGACAGCAGGGGACACTCACGCCGCAGCTGGAAGCGGGGTCCCACCTCCTCCAGCTCCACCGTCCGGCCCCGGCGCCGGTACACGTGGTTCCTGTGGGGAGGGGGGTGTCAGAGGGGCCCAGCGGGGGGGTCTGTCCGTGTCCCCGTGTCCCCACGCGTCACCCACCGCACTAAAATGACGTCGTCCTCGTTGGCGAACGTCACCACGCGGCGGCTGTCGGGGCGTGGGACGGGGAACAGGTGCTTCAGGATGGTCCCAACCTAAGGGGGGCAATGGGGGCAGGAACGGGGTCACCCCACCCTGGGCACCTCCTGTGTTCTCCCAGTGTCCTCAACTTAATGGGGACAATGGGACAGGAACGGGGTCACCCCGCCCTGGGCGTTCCCCGCAGTGTCCCCAACCTAAGGGGGGCAAGGGGGGCAGGAACGGGGTCACCCCACCCTGGGCACCTCCTGTGCTCCCCTCAGTGTCCCCATTTCCTCCCCCATGTCCCCCCAGTCCCCCCCAGACCCCTCACGTCCCCCCAGGTGTGTGTCCCCCCCCCCCATTCCCAGTGCCCCCCTGGCCGTACCCTTTTTCCCAGAGTGGAGTCCAGGCGCAGCAGCAGCAGATGGGGGGCGGCCAGCGGGGCCCCCCCGAGCCCCCCGACCTCCTGGCGCAGCACGGCCCCGCTCAGGGTGAAATGGGCCGTGGGGCCGTGGGGCAGGTGGGACACGGTCAGCCCGTCTGGGGGGCGGGGCCTGCTCAGGACACACCCCTCAAGCAGGCCACACCCCTCGCGATTAACCACACCCACTCACCCCCCCTAAGCCCCGCCCCCTACAAGGAGAGACCCCCACCCCAAAAACAGAACCCGCAGCTCCCCACCCCCTCACGGCCCCCTCCCCACCCCCTGAGGGCCCCGGCGGCCCCTCCCCCACACTGACCGGGCCGCCCGCGGGTCTCGTGCAGCACCAGCAGGTCGGTGACCCCCGCGGCCCGGCAGGCCCCGACCAGGGCACCCAGCTCGGCCCGGCCCCGGTTCATCCTCCGCGCCCCCGGCAGCAGCAGGCACAGCTCCTGCGGACGGCGGGGCACCGGGCGGGGTCAGCGGGGACGTGCCCGCCATGCCCCGCCCCGCTGGCGTCCCCCACCTGTGCCACACCCCGCTGGTGACCCCCACCTGTGCCACACCCTGCTGGAATCCCCCCACCTGTGCCACGCCCCCCTGGTGACCCCCACCTGTGCCACGCCCCCCTGGTGACCCCCACCTGTGCCACACCCTGCTGGAATCCCCCCACCTGTGCCACGCCCCCCTGGTGACCCCCACCTGTACCACGCCCCGCCGGTGTCCCGTGCCACACCCCGCTGGAATCCCTCCACCTGTGCCACGCCCCACTAGTGTCCCCCACCTGTGCCACGCCCCGCTGGAATTCCTCCACCTGTGCCACGCCCATCTGGCATCCCCCTACCTGTGCCACGCCCCGCTGGTGTCCCCCCACCTGTGCTACACCCCGCTGGCGTCCCCCAACCTGTGCCACGCCCATCTGGCATCCCCCTACCTGTGCCACGCCCCACTGGAATCCCCCCACCTGTGCCACGCCCCACTGGTGTCCCCTGTGCCATATCCCGCTGGTGACCCCCGCCTGTGCCACGCCCTGCTGGAATCCCTCCACCTGTGCCATGCCCTGCTGGTGTCCCCTGTGCCACACCCTGCTGGTGTGCCCTGTGCCACACCCCGCTGGCGTCCCCCAGGTGTGCCACACCCCAGTGGAATCCCCCCACCAGCCCCGCCCACCCGGGAGCCACACCCAAACCCAGCCCCGCCCACCCCGGAGCCACAGCCAAACCCAGCCCCGCCCACCCCAGAGCCACACCCAAACCCAGCCCCGCCCACCCCAGAGCTGCACCCAAACCCAGCCCCGCCCACCCGAGCCACACCCAAACCCAGCCCCACCCTCCCCAGCGCCACACCCAAACCTAGCCCTGCCCACCCCAGAGCCGCACCCAAACCCAGCCACGCCCAGCCCAGAACCACACCCATGCCCGGCCACACCCACCCAGAGCCCTGCCCAGCTGTGGCCACACCCAAAAACGGCCACACCCACCCAGAGCCCCGCCCAGCTGTGGCCACACCCAAAACTGGCCACACCCACCCAGAGCCCCACCCAGCTGCAGCCACACCCCAAACTGGCCACACCCACCCAGAGCCCCACCCAGCTGCAGCCACACCCAAAACTGGCCACACCCACCCAGAGCCCCGCCCAGCTGCGGCCACGCCCATGCCCTACCACACCCACCTTGGCGAAGAGGCGCAGGCGGGCGCTGGGGTCCCGCGAGGTTGTCACCATCACCTTGGGGGGCTCCAGCCCCGCCCACCGGTACTCGTCATCCTGGCCACCTGCCGTCTCTGGGGGCGGGGCTTTGTCAGGCCACGCCCCCTCCAGCCACAGCCACGCCCACCCGGCCATGCCCACCCTGGGGGCAGCTGAGCCCCTCTGGGGATGTTGGGGTGATTTCAGCGACTCCATTTTGGGGGGATTTTGGGCAATTTGTGACTCGGTTTGGGGGGAAATGGGGCACATTTGCAGCCCAGATTGGGGGTGTTGGCAGCTTGGGGTGGGTTTAAGCTTATTTGGTGAAATTGAAAACCCACACAGAATTTGGGGCAAACGTGGCAAATTCGATCCCGAAGCTGGGGCCGCTGTTTTTTTGAGGTCCTTTTTCGGCTGCCTCCATCCTGCTCCACGATTCCCCTCTCCCCGTCTTGGGGCCCAGCTCACCCTTCAAGGGTCTCACCCGCCCCCCACCCCTGGGTTTAGGAGTTTTGCTCCCCCCCCATTTGGGGGGGTCCCTCTCCCCACCCCCTCCCCAATTTGGGGGCCCCGCTCACCCCCTGGGGCATCGAAGTCGAACTCGAGCTCCTTCTGCAGTGCCAGCGCCTCGTGCCGCAGCTCCGTGGGCAGCAGCCGGTTCTCTGGGGGGAGAGGAACGGGGGGGGCTCGGACAGGACCCCCGACCCTCCCGATTTCAAATACCCCAGCCCCTAAACATGGCCCCCAGCCCCAAATAAACCCCTGCCCCCACAGCACCTCCAGTCTCCCCCTCGACTCCTCTTTAACACCCTCAAACGCCCCCCAATCCCCTTCAAATCCCCTTCACCCCTCCAAGCTCCCCTTAACTCCTCCAAACCTCCTTTGCTGCCCCCAAATCCTCTTTTACACTCCTGGAACCCCTCTAACACCCGCTTAACTCCTCCCAAGTCCTCTTTAACCCCTCCAAACTGCTCCCAGCCCCTCTTTACCCCTTTTCCCCCCCTCCCACCCCTCTCTCATCCCCTCCTCGGCCTTTCGGCCGTGCCCCGGTACCGTCCAGCGCCCGCCGCAGGCTCTCCCTGCGCTCCCGCTGCCGCTGCTGCTGCTGCTCCCGCGCCCGGCGCTGCAGGTACTCCCGGCGCTCCCGGGCCTGGCGCCGCAGCTGCGACACCGGGGCAGAGGTGACACCGGGACAGAGGTGACACCAGGGCAGAGGTGACACCGGGACAGAGGTGACACCGGGACAGAGGTGACACAGGGATAGAGGTGACACAGGAATAGAGGTGACACAGGGATAAAGGTGACACCGGAATAGAGGTGACACCGGGACAGAGGTGACACCAGGGCAGAGGTGACACCGGGACAGAGGTGACACCAGGATAGAGGTGACACAGGGACAAAGGTGACACCGGGATAGAGGTGACACCGGGACAGAGGTGACACCAGGGCAGAGGTGACACCGGGACAGAGGTGACACCGGGATAGAGGTGACACCGGGATAGAGGTGACACCGGGGCAGAGGTGACACCGGGGCACAGGTGACACCGGGGCACAGGTGACACCGGGACAGAGGTGACACCGGGGGGGACACACGGGAGGGGTGTGGGGAAGGGGCTGGGAAATGAGAGATGTGGGACACGGCGGGAGCGCTGAGGGGGGACGAGGCGGCAGCGAGGGATGGGGGGGATGGGGGGACAGCGGTGACATGGGGGGGACAGCAGGTAAGGAGGGGGTGCATGAGGGGGATGTGGGGACACTGGGGAGGGGGCAAAGCACCCGTTGTGGGGGACATGGGGAGATGAGAGATGTGGGACACGGCGGGAGCGCTGAGGGGGGACTGGAGGCGGCAGCGAGGGATGAGGGGGACATGGGGGGGGGACAGCAGACAAGGGGGTGCATGAGGGGGATGTGGGGACACTGGGGAGGGGGGAAAGCGCCCCTTGTGGGGGACATGGAGAGATGAGAGGATGGGGGACACGGCGGGAGCGCTGAGGGGGGACTGGAGGCGGCAGCGACGGATGGGGGACGCGGGGGACATGGGGGGGACAACAGATAAGGGGGGGCGCATGAGGGGGATGTGGGGACATTGGGGAGGGGGCAAAGCGCCCGTTGTGGGAGACACGGAGAGATGAGAGGATGGGGGACACGAGACCCCCGCGACCCCCGCCCCAAATCCCCCCTGCCCCCTCACCATGGTCGCGGCCGCTCCGCTCCGCGCCGCTCCTCGCACGCCGGCACCTCCCAGCACCGCCGCCGCCCATTGGCCGAGCGCCGACGGACCAATGGGAGCGCGCGATGCTGCCGGAAGGGGCGGGAAACGCTGCGCCCTCACCCAAGATGGCGGCTTGGTCGGCGTCACCCCGCCTCGCCGCCGGCCCTCACGCAGGCCCCGCCTCCAGGCCGCTGATTGGCCGAGAGGCGCCGGGGCCGGCTATGATTGGACGAGGCGGGGCCGGGCCTGAGGGCGCGGCGCGGGCGGCGATGGCCGGTGAGGGCGGCCCGGGGGCTCCGGGGGACCGGGGCTGCTTGGGGGGGGTCTCCGGCGACGCGGGGGTGTTTGGGAGGGGTCTCTCGGGGCCCGAGGGAGTTTGGGGTGGTCTCAGGAGGCCCCAAGGGTGTTTGTGGGGGTTTCTGAAGGCCCGCGGGTGTTTTGATGGGGTCTTTTGGCGGGGGGGGGCGAGGGTGTCTGGGGAGTCTCCGAGGGCCCGGGGGTGTTTTGGGGGTCTCCGGGGGTGTTTTTGGGGGTCTCCGGGGGTGTTTTGGGAGGCCCGGGGGTGCTTTTGGGGGTCTCCGGGGGTGTTTGGGGGGGTCTCCGGGGGTGTTTTTGGGGGTCTCCGAGGACGTTTTGGGAGGCATGGGGGTGTTTCTCGGGGGTCTCCGGGGGTGTTTTGGGAGGCCCGAGGGTGCTTTTGGGGGTCTCCGGGGCCCGGGAGTGTTTGGAGGACGCCGGGCCGGTCCCTGGGCGGTTTGGGGGGGTCTGGGGGAGCCCGTGGGGTCCCCCCGGGGGTCCTGAGCCGTGTCCCCCCCCAGGGTCGCTGTCGCTGTCCCTGGACGCGGCCGCGCTGGAGGTGATGGAGGCGCTGGAGCTGCTGCAGCAGCGCCGGGAGCAGCTGGAGGAGCACCTGCGGCAGGTGAGGGGACACAGCGGGGACACAGCGGGGACACAGCGGGGACACAACGGGGACATAACGGGGACATAACGGGGACGTGCCACCCCTCGTGGGGACACGTGTGAGGAGGTGCCACCTGCCACAGGGACATACCTGGAGGGTGTCACCCACCGCAGGGATGTGCCAACCCCATGGGGACACGGCTGGGGACACACGGGGGTGGGGGGCACACGTCACCCACCCCCAGGACGCTCTGTGAGGACACAAAGGGATGTGCCACGGGGTCACGCTCTCCATGCACGTGGCCCCCATGGCCCTCTGTGTCCCCCCAGCCCATGTCCCTGTGTCCCCCTCAATGACCCTGGGTCCCTCCAGGGCTGTTCCTGACCCTCTGAACCCCCTGGGGTGGCTGTCCCCGTGCTGTGTCCCTAGTGTCCCCACTGTCCCTCCAGGCCTGGTTGTCCCTGAACCTCTGAACCCCCCTGGGGTGGCTGTCCCCGTGCTGTGTCCCCAGTGTCCCCACTGTCCCTCCAGGGCTGGCTGTCCCTGGCTCAGGCCCGTTACTCCCTGGGCTGTCACCGCGTCTCGTCCCTGCAGTACGGAGCCACCATGGTGCCCCGAGTCCGTGTGTGCCGCAGGTGGGGGACAGAGGGGGACGAGGACACTGCTGGGGGGGACAGAGGGGGACGGGGACACTGCTGGGGGGGGACACTGGGGGATGGGGACACTGCTGGGGGGGACAGAGGGGGACGGGGACACTGCTGGGGGGGGACAGAGGGGGATGGGGACACTGCTGGGGGGGACAGAGGGGGATGGGGACACTGCTGGGGGGACATTGGGGGATGGGGACACTGCTGGGGGGATGGGGACACTGCTGGGGGGGACATTGGGGGATGGGGACACTGCTGGGGGGACATTGGGGGATGGGGACACTGCTGGGGGGGACAGAGGGGGACGGGGACACTGCTGGGGGGACATTGGGGGATGGGGACACTGCTGGGGGGGACAGAGGGGGATGGGGACACTGCTGGGGGGGACACTGGGGGACGGGGACACTGCTGGGGGGGGACACTGGGGGATGGGGACACTGCTGGGGGGGACAGAGGGGGACGGGGACACTGCTGGGGGGGACAGAGGGGGACGGGGACACTGCTGGGGGGGGACACTGGGGGATGGGGACACTGCTGGGGGGATGGGGACACTGCTGGGGGGACATTGGGGGATGGGGACACTGCTGGGGGGATGGGGACACTGCTGGGGGGGACATTGGGGGATGGGGACACTGCTGGGGGGACATTGGGGGGTGGGGACACTGCTGGGGGGGACAGAGGGGGACGGGGACACTGCTGGGGGGACATTGGGGGATGGGGACACTGCTGGGGGGGACAGAGGGGGATGGGGACACTGCTGGGGGGGACAGGGACACAGGGAAGGATGTGAGGGGACATTGGGGACACTCAGTGGGGGGGACACTCAGCGGTGTCCCCAGTATGGGGAGGTGACGCAGGAGTGACACTGGTGCCCCCAGTGTGGGGGGGTTCAGGGGGGTGACAGGGGGGTGCTGGGATGTCCCTGTGGTGACGCTGTCCCCACCGTGTCACCCCCAGGCAGGACCCCGAGGGACGCCCCCGCTTTGAGGAGGTGCCTGGAACGGGGGGGGACCCCGAGGACCCCGACCCCCAGCAGGGGGGGGGTGACGGTGAGGGGGGGGCTGGGTGGTCCCCGGGGGGGTTCTGGGGTCCCTTGGGGGGTCCCCAGTGGGTGCTGGGGGCAGATTGGGGGTGCTGGGGGGGGAATTTGGGGTGGGGGGGGTCTAAGGGGTGCTGGGGGGATGTTGGGGTGCTGGGGGGGTTCCTCAGTGGTTTTGGGGGGGGTCACTGACCTTTCTCTGTCCCCCAGGGCTGCGGCAGCGCCGGGGGGCTCCGGACAAAGGGGGGGCTCCAGACAAAGGGGGAGCCCCGGACAAAGGGGGAGCCCCTGCCCGGCCCCCCCCGGACCCCCTGGGCTGGTTTGGGGTCCTGGTGCCCCCCAGTCTGCGGCAGGCGCAGGGCAGCTTCCAGAAGGGTGAGAACTGGGGGAAACTGGGAGCAACTGGGGAGGTCCAAAGCGAGGGTGGGGTTCCCCCAAAAAACCCAGGGAGGGTCCCAAGAACAGGGGGCAATGCCCCAAAGCGGGGGTGTCCCCAAAGAACGACGGGAGTCCCCCAAAACTGGGGAGGGCCTGAAGGTCGTGACCCCTGTGACCTCCTCGGTGTCCCCGCTGTCCCCAGGGGTGACGCTGGCCGTGGAGGTGGCCGAGCTCCAGGCCACCGTGGAAGCTGCGGCCACGCGGTACCGGCAACTCCTGCGGCAGAAACGTCACCTGGCCGGGGACAGCGGGGACAGCGAGAGCCCCCCGGGAACCGCTGGGGACACCGAGGGTGAGGCGGTGACCGCGTGACACTGAGAAGGACGCGTCCAGAGGTGACACCACCGGGACGCGGGTGACACGGGGGGGTGACACGGGGCTGTGCTGGCCCTCCCCAGGTGACACCGTGAGCGACACGGAGGAGCCCCGCAGCCGCCTGCGGGTGACCCCGAGCCCCACACGTCCACACCCCCCCCCGATGTCCCCAATAAATCCACGCCGCCATCACGGGGCTCTCGTTCCTCACCGCTGCCACGTGCCGGCCGTGCCACGTGACTCAAGCCACGCCCCCTTTTTTGCCAAGGTCTATGTTTATTGGGCGGGACCCTGGCCCCGCCCCCAAACCCCGCCCTCACCCAGGGGGCGGGGCTGACACAACGACGACTATTGGTGGGGAGAGGGGGCGGGGCGTGACGGGGGGCGGGGCCCGTGCGGAGAGGGGGGGCGGGGCCGGCGGGCGCCCCCTAGCGGATGGTGTAGCGCACGTAGGGCACCTCGATGTCGGCGTCGCTGTCGTCGTTGCAGCACAGCTCGAACACGAGCGCCTTGACGTGGCGGCCCAGCTTCTTCTTGGACACCCGCGTGACGATCTCCGTCATCCTGCGGGGACGGGGGGGGGGACACGCGCTGGGACACGCGGCACGGGTGGGAGGCATGGGGATGGGGCACACGACGGGGGTGGGATGGGGGGAGGGGGGGTGGGATCTCCGTCATTGTGCGGGGCTGGTGGGGGACATGGAGGGACGTGGAGGGATGTGGGACAGTCTCTGTCATCGTGTGGGGACAGTCGGGGATGTGGAGGGACATGGAGGGATGTGGGACAGTCTCTGTCATCCTGAGGGGACGGTGGGGGATGTGGAGGGACATGGAGGGATGTGGGACAGTCTTTGCCACCCTGTGGAGACTGTGGGGGACGTGGAAGGATATGGCAGGGACATGGAGGGACATGGGACAGTGTCTGTCATTGTGCGGGGCCGGTGGGGGACATGGAAGGACGTGGCAGGGACATGGAGGGACGTGAAAGGACATGGGACAGTCTCTGTCACCCTGAGGGGACAGTGAGGCATGCGGAGGGACGTGGAGGGACGCGGGACAGTCTCTGACATCCTGAGGGGGCTGTGGGGGACATGGAGGGACGTGAAAGGACATGGGACAGTCTCTGTCATCCTGAGGGGACAGTGGGAGACATGGAGGGATGTGGAGGGACATGGCAGGGACGTGGGACAGTCTCTGTCATCGTGCAGGGACTGTGGGGACATGGAGGGACATGGGATAGTGTCTGTCATCGCGCAGGGACTGTGGGGGACGTGGAGGGACATGGCAGGGATGTGGGACAGTCTCTGTCATCCTGAGGGGACAGTGGGGGACGTGGAGGGACGTGGGACAGTCTCTGACATCCTGAGGGGGATATAGAGGGACATGGAGGGACACAGGACAGTGTCTGTCATCCTGCGGGGACAGTGAGGGATGTGGAGGGACATGGAGGGACGTGGGACAGTCTCTGACATCCTGAGGGGGATATAGAGGGACATGGAGGGACACGGGACAGTGTCTGTCATCCTGCGGGGACAGTGAGGGATGTGGAGGGACATGGAGGGACGCGGGACAGTCTCTGACATCCTGAGGGGGCTGTGGGGGACACAAAGGGACATGGAGGGATGTGAAAGGACATGGGACAGTCTCTGTCATCCTGTGGGGACAGTTGGGGACATGGAGGGATGTGGGACAGTCTCTGTCATCCTGTGGGGCCAGTGGGGGACGTGGAGGGACATGGCAGGGACGTGGGACAGTCTCTGTCATCCTGTGGGGCCAGTGGGGGACGTGGAGGGACATGGCAGGGACGTGGGACAGTCTCTGTCATCCTGGGCAGGGGAACAAGGCGGGACGTGACAGGGACACGAGGCTGGGACACGAGGCTGGGACATGGCAGGCACTTGGCCCATGATCTCTGTCCATCCCAGGGTGACACAAGGAGGGGACACAGTGACCGCCAGGCCACCCCAGCACCCAGAGGGGATGGGCACCCTGTGGGGAGGGGACACGGCCTGGCCCTGTCCCACCCACCCCCTCCCCAGGACGTGGCTGTGTCCTTTCCCCAGACCTCCTGTCCCCCTGAGCCCCCTGGCCGTGTCCCCTCCCCGCTGTTCCTGCTGTTCCTCCTGTCCCCAGTGTCCCCAGTATCCCCAGTGTCCCCGCTGTCCCCAGTGTCCCCACTATCCCCAGTGTTCCTGCTGTCCCCAGTGTCCCCAGTGTCCCCAGTATCCCCAGTGCCCTACGGTTGGTCGTGGCGCTCGCGCAGCTTCGCCGCCGGCATGAAGAAGGAGTAGAGCATGGAGACGCCCTGGGACAGCATGGTGATCTCCAGCCGGTGCTCCTTCTGCAGGGACAGGGGGGGACAGCGGGGCCGTGGGGACATCGCCCACCACGGGGGCTTCACCTTCCCCCCACCCCCATCTCCCTGGGCTGCTCCCCAGCTCCTCCCAGTCCATCCCAGTCCCTCCCAGTACCTTGAAGTAGGCGAGGAATTGGCGCAGGGTCATCTCCCGCCCGTCGGGCTGCAGGCCCTGCACCTCGAACCGGTCCCAAAGCGTCCACTCCACCTCGTAGTACTGGGGACAGTGGGGCACGGTCAGAGCCGAGGGGGGGCAGGGCCGTGGGGGGACCAAACCCCGTCTGAAAGTGACCCCCAGCCCCACTGCGGCCCCAAACCCCTCTGGAACTGACCCCCAGCCCCTCTGTGACCCCAAACCCCGTCTGAAAGTGACCCCCAGCCCCACTGGCCCCAAACCCCTCTGAAAGTGACCCCAGCCCCACTGCGGCCCCAAACCCCTCTGGAACTGACCCCCAGCCCCACTGCGGCCCCAAACCCCTCTGGAACTGACCCCCAGCCCCACTGCGGCCCCAAACCCCTCTGGAACTGACCCCCAGCCCCACTGCGGCCCCAAACCCCTCTGGAACTGACCCCCAGCCCCACTGAGACCCCAAACCCCTCTGGAACTGACCCCCAGCCCCACTGCAGCCCCAAACCCCTCTGAAAGTGACCCCCAGCCCCACTGTGGCCCCAAACCCCTCTGGAACTGACCCCCAGCCCCACTGCGGCCCCAAACCCCTCTGGAACTGACCCCCAGCCCCACTGTGACCCCAAACCCCTCTGAAAGTGACCCCCAGCCCCACTGTGACCCCAAACCCCTCTGGAAGTGACCCCCAGCCCCACTGCAGCCCCAAACCCCCTCTGAAAGCGACCCCAGCCCCACTGAGACCCCAAACTCCGTCTGGAAGCGACCCCAGCCCCACTGCGGCCCCAAACCCCTCTGAAAGTGACCCCCAGCCCCACTGCGGCCCCAAACCCCTCTGGAACTGACCCCCAGCCCCACTGCGGCCCCAAACCCCTCTGGAACTGACCCCCAGCCCCACTGCGGCCCCAAACCCCTCTGGAACTGACCCCCCAGCCCCACTGCGGCCCCAAACCCCTCTGAAAGTGACCCCCAGCCCCACTGCGGCCCCAAACCCCTCTGGAACTGACCCCCCAGCCCCACTGCGGCCCCAAACCCCTCTGGAACTGACCCCCAGCCCCACTGCGGCCCCAAACCCCTCTGAAAGTGACCCCCAGCCCCACTGTGGCCCCAAACCCCTCTGGAACTGACCCCCAGCCCCACTGTGACCCCAAACCCCTCTGAAAGTGACCCCCAGCCCCACTGTGACCCCAAACCCCTCTGGAAGTGACCCCCAGCCCCACTGCAGCCCCAAACCCCCTCTGAAAGCGACCCCAGCCCCACTGAGACCCCAAACTCCGTCTGGAAGCGACCCCAGCCCCACTGCGGCCCCAAACCCCTCTGAAAGTGACCCCAGCCCCACTGCGGCCCCAAACCCCTCTGGAAGTGACCCCCAGCCCCACTGCGGCCCCAAACCCCTCTGAAAGTGACCCCCAGCCCCACTGTGACCCCAAACCCCTCTGGAAGTGACCCCCAGCCCCACTGCGGCCCCAAACCCCTCTGGAACTGACCCCCAGCCCCACTGCAGCCCCAAACCCCCTCTGAAAGCGACCCCAGCCCCACTGAGACCCCAAACCCCCTCTGGAAGCGACCCCAGCCCCACTGCGGCCCCAAACCCCCTCTGAAAGTGACCCCCAGCCCCACTGCAGCCCCAAACCCCCTCTGGAAGCGACCCCAGCCCCACTGCGGCCCCAAACCCCCTCTGAAAGTGACCCCCAGCCCTCACTGACCCCAAATCCCCTCCAGGCTGTGCCCCCTGCCCCTCACTGACCCCAAACCCCCTCTGGCCTCACCCCCCATCCCTCACTAACCCCAAACTCCCTCTGAAAGCGACCCCCACCCCTCACTGACCCCGAACCCCCTCTGAAAGTGACCCCCAGCCCCACTGCGACCCCAAACCCCCTCCGGCCTCACCCCCCACCCCTCACTGACCCCAAACTGCCTCTGAAAGCGACCCCCAGTCCCACTGCGACCCCGAACCCCCTCTGAAAGTGACCCCCAGCCCCACTGTGACCCCAAACCCCCTCCAGGCCATACCCCCCACCCCTCAGTGACCCCAAACCCCCCTCACTGACCCCAAACCCCCTCTGGCCTCACCCCCACCCCTCAGTGACCTCAAACCCCCCTCAGTGACCCCAAACCCCCTCCAGGCCGTGCCCCCCCCACCCCTCAGTGACCCCAAACCCCCCTCAGTGACCCCAAACCCCCTCCAGGCCGTGCCCCCCCCGCCCCTCAGTGACCCCAAACCCCCCTCAGTGACCCCAAACCCCCTCCAGGCCGTGCCCCCCACCCCACAGCGTCCCCACCTTGTTGCGGGGGCAGGCGAGGGGCTCGGAGAAGCCCACGAAGGGCAGGGCCAGGTTGAGGAAGGCGTTTTTGTAGGAACTCAGGCGCCGGTGGCCCTGCACCAGCTTGTAGAGCTCCAGGCACGCCAGGCCCACCACGGCCGCCGTGGTGGTGGCGATGGCCGGGATGATCTTCCCCGCGATCAGCTTGCTCTGGGACACAGAGAGATGGAGGCGTTTTGGGGTGAGGGGGAGATGGCCCCAAAAACCAGCCCGAGGGTCCCCACAGGGCACCGGAGTCACACACACACACGGGCTCTGTGTGTGCCCCACATACCCCACAGGAAATGCTGGGACACTGCACGGGAGCCCCAGCAGCCGTAATGCCCCATAGAGACCCCGGTGACATCCCAGAACAACCCCTGGAACACCCCATAGAGACCCCGGTGACACCCCAAAACAACGCCTGGAACATCCCAGAACAACCCCTGGAACACCCCATAGAGACCCTGGTGACACCCCATAACAACCCCGGTGACACCCCATAACAACCCTGGAGCACCCCAAAACCACCCTGGTAACACCCCATAATAACCCTGGAACACCCCATAACAACCCGGTAACACCCCATAACAACCCCTGGAACACCCCATAACAACCCGGTAACACCCCATAACAACCCGGTAACACCCCATAATAACCCTGGAACACCCCATAACAACCCGGTAACACCCCATAACAACCCCGGTGACACCCCATAACAACCCCTGGAACACCCCATAACAACCCGGTAACACCCCATAATAACCCTGGAACACCCCATAACAACCCCAGTGCCTCCCAGCCCCTCTCCCAGTGCCCCCAGTGCCCCCCCCAGCCCCTCTCCCAGTATCCCCCAGTGCCCCCAGCCCCTCTCCCAGTGCTTCCCGGTGCCCCCAAACCCCTCTCCCAGTGCTCCCAGTGCCCCCCCCCCCAACCCCTCTCCCAGGGTAACACTGGCAGCCTCCCAGTGCCCCCCAGTGCTCCCAGTGCCCTCCAGCCCCTCCCTCAGTGCCCCCAGTGCTACCAGTACCCCCCAACCTCTCCCCCAGTGCCTCCCAGTGCCCCCAACCCTCCCTCAGTGCTCCCAGTATCCTTCAGTGCCCCCCAGCCCCTCTCTCAGTGCTCCCAGTGCCCCCAGCCCCTCTCCCAGTGCCTCCCAGTATCCCCCAGTGCCCCCAAACCCCTCTCCCAGTGCCTCCCAGTATCCCCCAGTGCCTCCCAGTATCCCCCAGTGCCCTCAAACCCCTCTCCCAGTGCCTCCCAGTGCCCCCAGCCCCTCTCCCAGTGCCCCCCAGTGCCCCCAGCCCCTGTCCCAGTGCCCCCAGTGCCACCTTGTGCCGGTCGGCCGGGGGGATGTCGTAGTTCTCCGCCCGCAGGTTGGAGGCGGCCACGATGAAATCCATGTGGAAATTGGTGTCATCGTCCTGCGGGCACCGCGGGCACCCGGGGGGGTCAGGGGGCACCCGGGGGTGGTCAGGGGGCACTCAGGGGTCAGGGGGCAGTCAGGGGGGCACCCAGGGGGGGTCAGAGGGGCACCCAGGGGTCAGGGGGGCACCCAGGGGGGGTCAGGGGGGCACCCGGGGGGCTCAGGGGGTACCCAGGGGGGGTCGGGGGGTACCCAGGGGGGGTCAGGGGGGCACTCAGGGGGGTCAGGAGGGCACTCGGGGGGGGGTCAGGGGGCACCCAGGGGGTACCCAGGGGTGGGGGGGGCGCACCCAGGGGGGTCAGGGGGGTACTCAGGGGGGTCAGGGGGGCACCCAGGGGTGGGGAGGGGCACCCACAGAGGTCAGGGGTCCAGTCAGGGGGGGTCGGGAGCACCCACGGGGGGGTCAGGGGGCACCTGGGGGGGCACCCAGGGGGTCAAGGGGCACCCAGGGGGGACAGGGGGCACTCAGGGGTCAGGGGGGCAGTCAGGGGGGGTCGGGGGGTAGCCAGGGGGGGGGTCAGGGGGGCACCCAGGGGGGCCAGAGGGGCACCCAGGGGTCAGGGGGGCAGTCGGGGGGGTCAGGGGGCAGCTGGGGGTGGTCAGGGGGTACCCAGGGGGGGTAAGGGGACAGTCAGGGGGGCAGTCGGGGGGGTCAGGGGGCACCCGGGGGGTCAGAGGGGCACTCAGGGGGGTCAGGGGGGTACCCAGGGGGGCACTCAGGGGGGTCAGGGGGGCTCTCAGGGGGGGTCAGAGGGGCACTCAGGGGGAGCCGGGGGGCACCCGGGGGGTCAGAGGGGCACTCAGGGGGGTCAGGGGGCACCCAGGGGTGGGGAGGGGCACTCAGGGGTATCAGGGGGGCTCTCAGGGGGGGTCAGGGGGGCACCCAGGGGGAGCCGGGGGGCACCCGGGGGGTCAGAGGGGCACTCAGGGGGGTCAGGGGGCACCCAGGGGTGGGGGGGGGGTGCACTGAGGGGAGCTGCGAATGCCACCCTGAGTGAGGGACTGGGAGCACTGGGGGGCACTGGATGAGGGGCTGGGGGGGCCCCTGGGGGTGGGTGGGGGGCACCCAGGGGGGGTGGTGGTGGTGTGGGGGCGGGGCAGGCAGCACCCACCTTCTCGAAGTCGATGGGGAACATTCGGAAACCCGGGAGCTCCTCGGGGCTGGGCAGCGACGCCTTCAGCTCCTCCAGGCGCCCGTCGTCTGCGGGGAGGGGGCACACGTGGCACCCACGGGGCACCCACGGGGCACCCACGGGACCCCCATGGGGCACCCACGGGACCCACGGGGCACCCCGGCACCCACGGGGCACCCACGGGACCCCCGCGGCACCCCGGCACCCCCAGCACCCACGGGACCCCCATGGGACCCCCACGGGGCACCCCTGGCACCCACAGGACCCCCACGGGACCCCTGTGGCACTCCTGGCACCCCGGCCCCCAGTGCTCCCAGTGCCTCAGGCCCTCACCCGGTGCCCCCAGTGCTCCCAGTACCTCCCAGTGCCTCAGGCCCTCACCCAGTGCCCCCCCAGTGCTCCCAGTGCCTCCCCAGCCATACCCAGCACGGTGCTGGCGCTCTGTAGCTCCTGGTCCAGTGCCCCCAGTGCTCCCAGTGCCTGCCATTCCCCCCAGTGCCCCCCGTGCCCCCCAGTGCTCCCAGTGCCCCCCCAGCCATACCCAGCATGGTGCTGGCGCTCTGCAGCTCCTGGTCCAGTGCCCCCAATGTTCCCAGTGCCCCCATTCCCCCCAGTGCCCTCATTCCCCCCATGCCCCCAGTGCTCCCAGTCCCCCCATTCCCGCCAGTGCCCCCAGTGCCCCAGGTGCCCCCTGGCCATACCCAGCACGGCACTGGTGCGCTGCACCTCCTGGTCCAGTGCCCCCAGTGCCCCCCAGTGCCCCCATTCCCCCCAGTGCCCCCCTGACCATACCCAGTGCGGTGCTGGCGCTCTGCAGCTCCTGGTCCAGTGCCCCCATTCCCCCCAGTACCCCCAGTGCCCCCCATTCTCCCCAGTGCCCCCGGCCGTACCCAGCACGGCGCTGGCGCTCTGCAGCTCCTGGTCCAGTGTCCCCCATTCCCCCCATTCCCCCCAGTGCTCCCAGTGCCCCCATTCCCCCCAGTACCCCCAGTGCTCCCAGTGCCCCCATTCCCCCCAGTGCTCCCAGTGCCCCCATTCCCCCCAGTGCCCCCAGTGCTCCCAGTGCCCCCATACCCCCTCAGTTCCCCCAGTACCCCCCGTGCCCCCCAGTGCTCCCAGTGCCCCCGGCCGTACCCAGCGCGGCGCTGGTGCTCTGCAGCTCCTGGTCCAGTGCCCCCATTCCCCCCATTCCCCCCAGTACCCCCAGTGCCCCCAGTGCCCCCCAGTGCCCCCGGCCGTACCCAGCGCGGCGCTGGCGCTCTGCAGCTCCTGGTCCAGTGCCCCCATTCCCCCCAGTACCCCCAGTGCTCCCAGTGCCCCCATTCCCCCCAATACCCCCATTCCCCCCAGTGCCCCCCAGTGCCCGCAGTGCCCCCGGCCGTACCCAGCGCGGCGCTGGCGCTCTGCAGCTCCTGGTCCAGTGCCCCCATTCCCCCCAGTACCCCCAGTGCTCCCAGTGCCCCCATTCCCCCCAGTGCCCCCATTCCCCCCAGAGCTCCCAGTGCCCCCATTCCCCCCAATACCCCCATTCCCCCCATTCCCCCCAGTGCCCCCAGTGCCCCCGGCCGTACCCAGCGCGGCACTGGCGCTCTGCAGCTCCTGGTCCAGTGTCCCCCATTCCCCCCAGTACCCCCAGCGCTCCCAGTGCCCCCATTCCCCCCAATACCCCCATTCCCCCCAGTACCCCCAGTGCCCCCCAGTGCCCGCAGTGCCCCCGGCCGTACCCAGCGCGGCGCTGGCGCTCTGCAGCTCCTGGTCCAGTGCCCCCATTCCCCCCAGTACCCCCAGTGCTCCCAGTGCCCCCATTCCCCCCAGTGCCCCCATTCCCCCCAGAGCTCCCAGTGCCCCCATTCCCCCCAATACCCCCATTCCCCCCATTCCCCCCAGTGCCCCCAGTGCCCCCGGCCGTACCCAGCGCGGCACTGGCGCTCTGCAGCTCCTGGTCCAGTGTCCCCCATTCCCCCCAGTACCCCCAGCGCTCCCAGTGCCCCCATTCCCCCCAATACCCCCATTCCCCCCAGTGCCCCCCAGTGCCCCCAGTGCTCCCAGTGCCCCCCGCCGTACCCAGCGCGGCGCTGGTGCTCTGCAGCTCCTGGTCCAGTGCCCCCATTCCCCCCAGTACCCCCAGTGCTCCCAGTGCCCCCATTCCCCCCAGTGCCCCCATTCCCCCCAGTGCTCCCAGTGCCCCCATTCCCCCCAATACCCCCATTCCCCCCAGTGCCCCCCAGTGCCCGCAGTGCCCGCGGCCGTACCCAGCGCGGCGCTGGCGCTCTGCAGCTCCTGGTCGGACACGTGGATGCGCACGCCGGCCTTGGGGGCGAAGGGGGGCACTCGGACGTGGCGCAGCAGCTCGGCCACGGCCGCCCGGTCCCGCGAGCCCACGATGCCATAGCTCTGGGCAAAGAGGTTCGCGGCAGCCACCACGTAGTCCAGGTGCAGGGGCTGGGGGGCAGCGGCACAGCGGCGTCACGGGGGCACCCACGGGGCACCCACGGGGCACCCAGGGGGCACGGGGTGCACCCAGAGCGGGCAGGTGACAGCTAAAGGTGATGGGGTGGCGCTAAAGGGGGATGGGGGGCACCCAGAGCGGGCAGGTGACACCCAAAGGTGGCGGGGTGGCACTAAAGGGGGATGGGGGGCACCCAGAGTAGGCAGGTGACACCCAAAGGTGGCGGGGTGGCACTAAAGGGGGATGGGGGGCACCCAGAGCGGGCAGGTGGCACCCAAAGGTGGCGGGGTGGCACTAAAGGGGCATTGGGTGGCACTCAGAACAGACAGGTGACACCCAAAGGTGACAGCGTGGCACTAAAGGGGGATGGGGGGCACCCAGAGCGGGCAGGTGACACTCAAAGGTGACAGCGTGGCACCCACACGGCACAGGGGGCACCCAGAGCAGGCAGATGACACAGCCCCTCCCGTGGGTGACACAGCCCCACCCGTGGGTGACACAGCCCCATCCAAAAGTGACAGAAACCCCACCCAAGGGTGTCATCCCCTCCCAAAGGTGACACAGCCCCTACCTGAGAGTGACACATCCCCACCCGTGGGTGACACAGCCCCACCCGTGGGTGCCATCCCCACCCGTGGGTGACACAGCCCCACCCGTGGGTGCCATCCCCACCCGTGGGTGACACAGCCCCACCCGTGGGTGCCATCCCCACCCAAAGGTGACACAGCCCCACCCAAAGGTGACACAGCCCCACCCGTGGGTGCCATCCCCTCCCGTGGGTGCCACAGCCCCACCCGTGGGTGCCACAGCCCCACCCGTGGGTGCCATCCCCACCCGTGGGTGACACAGCCCCACCCGTGGGTGCCATCCCCACCCGTGGGTGCCACAGCCCCACCCGTGGGTGACACAGCCCCACCCGTGGGTGCCATCCCCACCCGTGGGTGACACAGCCCCACCCGTGGGTGCCACAGCCCCACCCGTGGGTGACACAGCCCCACCCGTGGGTGCCATCCCCACCCAAAGGTGACACAGCCCCACCCGTGGGTGCCACAGCCCCACCCGTGGGTGCCACAGACCCACCCGTGGGTGACCCCACTCACGTTGTCGGGGTCGAACACGAGCGGGTGGGGGCAGCGCTTGGGCCCCGACCAGAACAGCGTCCCCGAGTTCGTCTTCTGTGGGGGCGGGACAAAGGCAGCAGCTTAACGAGGCTCTTAATGAGGGTTAATGAGGCTCTTAATTGGCGTTAACGAGGCTCTTAATTAGGGTTAATGAGGCTCATAATAGGGGCTAATGAGGCTCTTAATGGGGGTTAATGAGGCTCTTCATTGGGGTTAACGAGGTCCTTAATTGGCGTTAACGAGGCTCTTAATGGTGGCTAATGAGGCTCTTAATTGGGGTTAACGAGGCTCTTAATTGGGGTTAATGAGGCTCTTAATTGGGGTTAACGAGGCTCATAATAGGGGTTAATGAGGCTCTTAATTGAGGTTAACGAGGCTCATAATAGGAGTTAATGAGGCTCTTGATTGAGGTTAATGAGGCTCTTAATGGCGGTTAATGAGGCTCTTAATTGGGGTTAACGAGGCTCTTAATTGAGGTTAATGAGGCTCTTAGGGTTAATGAGGTTCTTCATTGGGATTAACGAGGCTCTTAATGGCGGTTAATGAGGCTCTTAATTGGGGTTAATGAGGCCCTTAATTGGGGTTAATGAGGCTCTTAATTGAGGTTAATGAGGCTCTTAATTGGGATTAAGGATGCTCTTAATTGGGGTTAACGAGGCCCTTAATTGGGGTTAACAAGGCTCTTAATTGGGGTTAACGAGGTTCTTCATTGGTGTTAATGAGCACTTAATTGGGGTTAATGAGGTACTTAATTTGGGTTAAGGAGGGAACTGGGATCAACGAGGTTAATTGAGGTTAATGAGGGAATTGGGATTAATGAAGGAATTTGGGTTAATGAGGAAATTGTATTTAATGAAATTAAGTTAATGAGGTAATGGGTTAACAAAGAAATTAATTAGCTTAATGAGGCAATTAGGCTAACAAAGTATTTGAGGTTATTGACATAATTAACGGCGTTAACGAGGTAATCCCACCTGTCCCGGGGGGAAGTTGTGCAGCAGCCGGCGGGTGTTGGGGTTAACGAGGGAATGGGGGTTGAGGATGTAACGGTGGTTAATGAGGTAACGGGCTTTTAACGAGGTAATGGGGGTTAATGAGGTCATTAGGCTAACGAGGTAATTAACAAGGTAATTAACAGGTGCCCACCTGTCCCGGGGGAAGTTGTGCAGCAGCTGGCGGGTGTTGGGGTTAACGAGGTAACGGGGGTTAATGAGGTAATGGGGATTTAACGAAGTAATGGAGGTTGAGGAGGTCATTAACGGGGCTAACGAGGTAATTAATGAGCTAATTAACCTGTCCCGGGGTGAAGTTGTGCAGCAGCCGGCGGGTGTTGGGGTTAACGAGGGATGGGGGTTGAGGATGTAACGGTGGTTAGTGAGGTAATGGGGGTTGAGAAGGTCATTAACCAGGCTAACGAGGTAATTAATGGGGTTAACAAGGTACTTAAAGGCGTTAACGAGGTAATTAACCGGGCTAATGAGTCATTAATGGGGCTAGTGAGCTAATTAACAGGTGCCCACCTGTCCCGGGGGAAGTTGTGCAGCAGCCGGCGGGTTAACGAGGTAACGGTGGTTAATGAGGTAACGGGCTTTTAACGAGGTAATGGGGGTTAGCGAGGTCATTAACCAGGCTAACGAGGTAATTAATGAGATAATTAACCTGTCCCAGGGGAAGTTGTGCAGCAGCCGGCGGGTGTTGGGGTTAATGAGGTAACAGTGGTTAATGAGGTAACAGGCTTTTAAGGAGGTAATGGGGGTTAGCGAGGTCATTAACCAGGCTAACAAGGTAATTAATGAGATAATTAACTGTCCTGGGGGAAGTTGTGCAGCAGCTGGCAGGTGTTGGGGTTAACGAGGTAACGGGGGTTGAGGATGTAACAGTGGTTAATGAGGTAACGGGCATTTAATGAGGAAATGGGGGTTAATGAGGTCATTAGGCTAACGAGGTAATTAACAGGTGCCCACCTGTCCCAGGGGGAAGTTGTGCAGCAGCTGGCGGGTGTTGGGGTTAATGAGGTAACAGGGATTGATGATGTAACGGTGGTTAACGAGGTAATGGGGATTTAATGAGGTAATGGGGATTAGCGAGGCCATTAACCAGGCTAACGAGGTAATTAATGAGCTAATTAACCTGTCCCGGGGGAAGTTGTGCAGCAGCCGGCGGGTGTTGGGGTTAACGAGGTAACGGGGGTTAATGAGGTAACGGGGATTTAACGAAGTAATGGAGGTTGAGGAGGTCATTAACGGGGCTAACGAGGTAATTAATGAGCTAATTAACCTGTCCCGGGGGGAAGTTGTGCAGCAGCTAGCAGGTGTTGGGGTTAACGAGGTAACGGTGGTTAATGAGGTAACGGGCTTTTAAGGAGGTAATGGGGGTTGAGGAGGTCATTAACCAGGCTAATGAGGTAATTAATGAGATAATTAACCTGTCCCGGGGAAGTTGTGCAGCAGCTGGCAGGTGTTGGGGTTAACGAGGTAACGGGGGTTGAGGATGTAACAGTGGTTAATGAGGTAACGGGCATTTAATGAGGAAATGGGGGTTAATGAGGTCATTAGGCTAACGAGGTAATTAACAGGTGCCCACCTGTCCTGGGGGGAAGTTGTGCAGCAGCTGGCAGGTGCTGGGGTTAACGAGGTAACGGTGGTTAATGAGGTAACGGGGATTTAACGAGGTAGTGCGGGTTGAGGATGTAACGGTGGTTAACGAGGTAATGGAGATTTAAGGAGATAATGGGGACTAGCAAGGTCATTAACCAGGCTAACGAGATAATTAATGAGATAATTAACAGGTGCCCACCTGTCCCGGGGGGAAGTTGTGCAGCAGCCGGCGGGTGTTGGGGTTAACGAGGTAACGGGGGTTAATGAGGTAACGGGGATTTAAGAGGGTAATGAGGGTTGAGGAGGTCATTAACCAGGCTAACGAGGTAATTAATGAGATAATTAACCTGTCCCAGGGGAAGTTGTGCAGCAGCCGGCGGGTGTTGGGGTTAATGAGGTAATGGTGGTTAATGAGGTAACAGGCTTTTAAGGAGGTAATGGGGGTTAATGAGGTCATTAACCAAGCTAACAAGGCAATTAATGGGGCTAAAGAAGTAATTAAAGGGGTTAATGAGCTAATTAACCAGGCTAACGAGTCATTAATGGGGCTAGTGAGGTAATTAACAGGTGCCCACCTGTCCCGGGGGAAGTTGTGCAGCAGCTGGCGGGTGTTGGGGTTAACGAGGTAACAGTCGTTAATGAGGTAACGGGGATTTAAGAGAGTAATGAGGGTTGAGGAGGTCATTAACCAGGCTAACGAGGTAATTAATGCGATAATTAACCTGTTCTGGGGGAAGTTGTGCAGCAGCTGGCAGGTGTTGGGGTTAACAAGGTAACGGGGGTTAATGAGGTAATGGGGATTTAACGAAGTAATGGAGGTTGAGCAGGCCATTAACGGGGCTAACGAGGTAATTAATGAGCTAATTAACCTGTCCCGGGGGAAGTTGTGCAGCAGCCGGTGGGTGTTGGGGTTAACGAGGGATGGGGGTTGAGGATGTAACGGTGGTTAATGAGGTAACGGAGATTTAATGAGGTAATGGGGATTAGCGCGGCCATTAACGGGGCTAACAAGGTAATTAATGAGCTAATTAACCTGTCCCGGGGGGAAGTTGTGCAGCAGCTGGCGGATGTTGTTGCTGTACTGGCGGTGCCAGTGCCGGCACGCCCAGGCCACGCAGTCGGGCCACGCCCGGGGCCGGTCGCTGACGAGGCTGCGCTGGACGGCCTCGAGCACCTCCAGGGGCTGGGTCCCCGCCAGGCGCAGGGTGCGCTCCAGGAACTTGGGGTCCCTGTGGGGGAAATGGGTGTCACAGGGGGTCACAGGGTGTCACAGGGTGTCACTGGGTGTCACAGGGTGTCACTGGGGTTATGGGGTGTCACAGGGTGTCACAGGGGTTATGGGGTGTCACAGGGGGGTTATGGGGTGTCACAGGGTGTCACAGGGGTTATGGGGTGTCACAGGGTGTCACAGGGTGTCACAGGGGGTCACAGGGTGTCACAGGGTGTCACAGGGTGTCACAGGGGGTTTTGGGGTGTCACAGGGGTTATGGGGTGTCACTGGGGGGTTTTGGGGTGTCACAGGAGGTCGGGGGGGTCACAGGGGTCCCAGCTGGGTGAAGGGTCGGCTCCAGGAATTTGGGGTTCCTGGGGAGGGGGGTGATGAGGGCTGTGGGGGATGAGCAGGGAGCTGTACGGGTACCCCCAGATGGGGGTGACGTGGGGGGAGCCCTGGGGGATTTGGGGGATTCCTGTGGGATTTGGGGGGATTCCTGTGGGATTTGGGGGATTCATTGGGATTCATTGGGCATTCCCGTGGGATTTGGGGGATTCAGTGGGATTTGGGGGAGTCCTGTGGGATTTGGGGGATTCATTGCGATTTGGGGGGATTCCTGTGGGATTTGGGGGATTCATTGGGATTTGGGGGATTCCTGTGGGATTTGGGGGGATTCCTGTGGGATTTGGGGGGATTCATTGGGATTTGGGGGATTCCTGTGGGATTTGGGGGGATTCCTGTGGGATTTGGGGGATTCATTGGGATTTGGGGGATTCCTGTGGGATTTGGGGGGATTCCTGTGGGATTTGGGGGATTCATTGGGATTTGGGGGATTCCTGTGGGATTTGGGGGATTCATTGGGATTTGGGGGATTCCTGTGGGATTTGGGGGAGATTCCTGTGGGATTTGGGGGATTCCTGTGGGATTTGGGGGATTCATTGGGATTTGGGGGGGTTCCCGTGGGATTTGGGGGATTCATTGGGACTTGAGAGAATTCCCGTGGAATTTAGGGGGGATTCATTGGGATTTGGGGGATTCCTGTGGGATTTGGAAGCATTCCTGTGGAATTTAAGGGATTCCTGTAGGATTTGGGGGATTCATTGGGATTTGGGGGGGTTCCTGTGGGATTTAGGGGATTCCCGTGGGATTTAGGGGGTTCCCGTGGGATTTAGGGGATTCCCGTGGGATTTAGGGGGTTCCCGTGGGATTTGGGGGATTCAGTGGGATTTGGGGGGGTTCCCGTGGGATCTGGGGGATTCAGTGGGATTTGGGGGGGTTCCCGTGGGATTTGGGGTCCCCTCCCCCGCTCACATCAGGTACTGGTTCACGTTCTCGGCCGGCTGCTTGAAGAGCCCCTCGAACTCGTCACGGGCCCACTGCAGGGGGGAGGGGCTGTCAGCGGGGGGGTCCGGGCAGCCGGGACCCCTCAGAACGGGCACCCCAAAAACAGAACCCCCCAAACCCGAACCCCCCCAAAACCAGAATCCCCCAAAACCAGAACCCCCCCAAACCAGAACTCCCCAAAACCAGAACCCACCAAAAACAGAAGCCCCCCAAAACCAGGAATCCCCAAACCAGAACCCCCCAAAACCAGAACCCCCAAAACCAGAACACCCCAAACCAGAACACCCCAAAGCCAGAACCCCCCAAAACCAGAATCCGTCAGAACGGGCACCCCCAAAACCAGAACTCCCCAAAACCAGAACCCCCAAAACCAGAACCCCCAAAACCAGAACTCCCCAAAACCAGAACACCCCAAAACCAGAACCCCCCAGAACCAGAACTCCCCAAACCAGAACCCCCCAAACCAGGGAACCCCCAAAGGGCACCCCAGGACCCCCAGCCAGTCCCCAACCACCTGGAACCCCCCAAGTACCACCCTGGCACTGCCCAGCCTGACACACCCGGTGCCCCCCACACCTGTCCGGGTGCCCCTTGGCACGGCCGGACGCACCCACCCAGTGCCCCCCACACCTGTCCAGGTGCCCCTGGGCACGGCCGGACGCACCCACCCAGTGCCCCCCACACCTGTCCACACCCACAGGTGCCCCTTGGCACGGCCGGACGCCCCCGCCAGGTGCTCCCACACCCACCCGGGTGCCCCCACAGCTGCCGGGTACCCCTGGGCACAGCTGGACACACCCGCCAGGTGCCCCCACACCCGCCCAGTGCCCCCACAGCCACCAGGTACCCCTGGGCACAGCTGGACACACCCACCCAGTGCCCCCACACCCGCCCAGTGCCCCCAGAGCCGCCGGGCACCGCTGGACACGGCCGGACGCACCCACCCAGTACCCCCACAGCCCTACCAGGCACCCCCGGGCAGGGCTGGACGCACCCACCCAGTGCCCCCACACCCACGCAGTGCCCCCACACCCACCCAGGTCCCCCCACACCTGTCCACACCCACCCAGTGCCCCCACACCCACCCGGTGCCCCCACATCCACCTGGTGCCCCCACACCCAGCCAGTGCCCCCACACCTGTCCACACCCACCCGGTGCCCCCACAGCCGCTGGGCACCCCCGGGCACGGCCGGACGCACCTGCAGCGTGTGCTCGATGGCGTTGGGGAAGTTCTTGAGGGTGCAGATGGGAATGGCCTTCTCGGGGGGGTCCTGGCTCGAGCTGTAGGACTCGCTCAGGAACGGGATCACCACCTGCACGTTGCCCTTCGTGCCCAGCGTGCCCGACTCCAGCAGCGGCTTCCGGTAGTAAACGCAGCGCCGGTCCATGTAGAGCCCTGCCGGGAGCCCGAATCACCCATGGGGCACCCCAAATTGGCTGTGGGGCACCCTCGGATATGGGGCATGACCAGGGGTTGTGGGGCACCCTCGGATATGGGGCATGACCAGGGGTTGTGGGGCACCCTCGGATATGGGGCATGACCAGGGATTGTGGGGCACCCTCAGATATGGGGCATGACCAGGGGTTGTGGGGCACCCTCAGATATGGGGCATGACCAGGGATTGTGGGGCACCCTCAGATATGGGGCATGGCCAGGGGTTGTGGGGCACCCTCGGATATGGGGCATGGCCAGGGGTTGTGGGGCACCCTCGGATATGGGGCATGGCCAGGGGTCGTGGGGCACCCTCAGATATGGGGCATGACCAGGGGTTGTGGGGCACCCTCAGATATGGGGCATGACCAGGGGTTGTGGGGCACCCTCAGATATGGGGCATGGCCAGGGGTCGTGGGGCACCCCACAGTAAACACAGTGCCAGTCCAGGTACAGCCCTGCCGGGACCCCAAATTGGCTGTGGGGCACCCCAAATCACCCATGGGGCACCCCTGGGGCTGTGGGGCAGCCCAATTCACCCATGGGGCACCCCAAATTGGCTGTGGGGCACCCCAAATCACCCGTGGGGCACCCCAAATTGGCTATGAGGCACAAGCAGGGGTTATAGGGCAAGACCAGGGCCTATGGGGCACCCCATAGTAAACGCAGCGCTGGTCCATGTAGAGCCCTGCCAGGACCCCGAATCACCCATGGGGCACCCGTGGGGCAGCCCTGGGGCTGTGGGGCACCCCCAGATACGGGGCACGGCTAGGGGTTGTGGGGCACCCTCGGATATAGGGCATGACCAGGGGTTGTGGGGCACCCTCGGACATGGGGCATAGCCAGGGGTCATGGGGCACCCTCAGATATGGGGCATGGCCAGGGGTTGTGGGGCACCCTCAGACATGGGGCATGACCAGGGGTCGTGGGGCACCCCACAGTAAACACAGTGCCAGTCCAGGTACAGCCCTGCCAGGACCCCAAATTGGCTGTGGGGCACCCCAAATCACCCATGGGGCACCCCTGGGGCTGTGGGGCAGCCCAAATTGGTTGTGGGGCACCCTCAGATATGGGGCATGACCAGGGGTTGTGGGGCACCCTCAGATATGGGGCATGGCCAGGGGTCGTGGGGCACCCCACAGTAAACACAGTGCCGGTCCAGGTATGGCCCTGCCGGGACCCCACATTGGCTGTGGGGCACCCCAAATCACCCGTGGGGCACCCCTGGGGCTGTGGGGCAGCCCAAATCGGCTGTGGGGCACAAGCAGGGGTTATGGGGCACAAGCAGGGCCTATGGGGCACCCCATAATAAACACAGTGCCAGTCCATATAGAGCCCTGCCCAGGACCCCAAATCAGCTATGGGGCACCCCCAGCTATGGAGCACCCCAAGAGTAAACACAGTGCCAGTCCGGGTAGAGCCCTGCCCGGGGCCTCTGGGTCAGTTATGGGGCACCCCGAGGGCTATGGGGCACCCCCAGAGGCTATGGGGCACCCCAGGGGCTATGGGGCACCCCGGGGGCTCTGGGGCACCCTCAGCTTTGGGGCACCCTCAGCTTTGGGGCACCCTCAGCTTTGGGGCACCCTAAGGGGCTATGGGGCACTCTCAGCTATGGGGCACCCCAGGGGCTATGGGGCACCCTGAGGGACTATAGGGCACTCTCAGCTATGGGGCACCCCGGGGGCTCTGGGGCACCCTCAGCTTTGGGGCACCCCAAGGGCTATGAGGCACCCTGAGGGGCTATGGGGCACTCTCAGATATGGGGCACCCCGGGGGCTATGGGGCACCCTCAGCTTTGGGGTACCCCAGGGGCTATGGGGCACCCCAAGGGGCTATGGGGCACTTTCAGATATGGGGCACCCCGAGGGGCTATGGGGCACCCCAAGGGCTATGGGGCACCCCAAGGGGCTATGGGGCACTCTCAGATATGGGGCACCCCAAGGGCTATGGGGCACCCCAAGGGCTATGGGGCACCCTGAGCTTTGGGGCACCCCAGGGGCTATGGGGCACCCCAAGGGCTATGAGGCACCCCAAGGGCTATGGGGCACCCTCAACTTTGGGGCACCCCAAGGGCTATGAGGCACCCTGAGGGGCTATGGGGCACTCTCAGATATGGGGCACCCCAGGAGCTATGGGGCACCCCGAGGGGCTATGGGGCACCCTCAGCTTTGGGGCACCCCAGGGGCTATGGGGCACCCCAAGGGCTATGAGGCACCCCGAGGGGCTATGGGGCACCCTCAGCTTTGGGGCACCCCAGGAGCTACGGGGCACGACCAAGGCTCCTTGTAGCCCCCCAAAAGTCCTTGTAGCCCCCCATGGGTCCCTCCAGCACCCCTGGAGGTCTCTGCAGCCCCCCGGAGCCCCCCCAGAGCCCGCGGCCCCCCGAGCTCACGGGCGTCCACGTTGTCCAGGGCGTTGGCGACGCCGTCCAGCCCCTCGAAGAAGTCGTCGTCGTAGACGCGCTCGGTGTCGGGGCCCACGCGGTCGGTGCGGCTGCAGACGCGCAGTGCCGGGTTCATCTCGCGCGCCGCCGCCGCCGCCCGCTCCGACTTCAGCTTCTGGAGAGGGAAACACGTGGGCTGTGAGCCCCGCCCCTTGGGACACGCCCTCTTAAGCCACGCCCCTTTCCCCAATCCAATCACGCATCCAAGGAACTCAAGCGATGATGCTGAGCATGAAACTCAACTGTTGGTGTTGACTGAGAAACTCAACCGTTGACATTGGTCAAGAAACTCAACTGTTGACATTGAGCACGAAACTCAATTGTTGACATTGAGCAGGGAACTCAACTGTTGGTGTTGGCTGAGAAACTCAATCGTTGACATTGGTCAAGAAACTCAACTGTTGACATTGAGCACGAAACTCAATCGTTGACATTGAGCAGGGAACTCAGCTGTTGATGCTGGCTGAGAAACTCAACCATTGGTGTTGGCCAAGAAACTCAACCGTTGATGTCAAGCACGAAACTCAATCGTTGACATTGGCCAAGAAACTCAACCGTTGACATTGGCCAAGAAACTCAACCGTTGACATTAAGCACAAAACTCAATCGTTGACATTGAGCAGGGAACTCAACTGTTGATGCTGGCTGAGAAACTCAACTGTTGGTGTTGGCCAAGAAACTCAATCGTTGATGTTGACCAAGAAACTCAACCGTAGACATTGAGCACAAAACTCAACCATTGGGTGTTGGCCAAGAATCTCAACTGTTGATGTCAAGCATGAAACTCAACTGTTGGTGTTGGCTGAGAAACTCAACTGTTGACATTGAGCACGAAACTCAACCGTTGGCGTTCAGCACAAAACTTAACCATTGGGTGTTGGCCGAGAAACTCAACCGTTGACATTGACCAGGGAACTCAACCGTTGTCGTTGGCCGAGAAACTCAACCATTGATGTTGGCCAAGAAACTCAACCGTTGACACTGAGCAGGAAACTCAACCATTGGTGTTGACTAAGAAACTCAACCGTTGACGTTGGCCAAGAAACTCAACCATTGACATGGGCCAAGAAACTCAACCATTGACATGGGCCAAGAAACTCAACTGTTGACATTGAGCACGAAACTCAATCGTTGACATTGAGCAGGGAACTCAACTGTTGATACTGGCTGAGAAACTCAACTGTTGGTGTTGGCCAAGAAACTCAACCATTGGTGTTGGCCAAGAAAGTCAACCCTTGACACTGACCAAAAAACTCAATCATTGACATGGACCGAGAAATTCAACTGTTGACACTGGCCAAGAAACTCAACTGTTGATGTCAAGCATGAAACTCAATTGTTGATGTTGACCAAGAAACTCAACCGTTGACGTCAAGCATGAAACTCAACCATTGATGTTGGCCAAGAAACTCAACCGTTGACATTGGCCAAGAAACTCAACCATTGACATTAAGCACAAAACTCAATCGTTGACATTGAGCAGGGAACTCAACTGTTGATGCTGGCTGAGAAACTCAACTGTTGGTGTTGGCCAAGAAACTCAATCGTTGATGTTGACCAAGAAACTCAACCGTAGACATTGAGCACAAAACTCAACCATTGGGTGTTGGCCAAGAAACTCAACTGTTGATGTCAAGCATGAAACTCAACTGTTGGTGTTGGCTGAGAAACTCAACCATTGACATTGAGCACGAAACTCAACCGTTGGCGTTCAGCACAAAACTTAACCATTGGGTGTTGGCCGAGAAACTCAACCGTTGACATTGACCAGGGAACTCAACTGTTGTTGTTGGCCGAGAAACTCAACCATTGATGTTGGCCAAGAAACTCAACCGTTGACATTGAGCAGGAAACTCAACCATTGGTGTTGACTAAGAAACTCAACTGTTGACGTTGGCCAAGAAACTCAACCATTGACATGGGCCAAGAAATTCAACTGTTGACATTGGCCAAGAAACTCAACCGTTAATGTCAAGCATAAAACTCAATCGTTGATGTTAGCCAAGAAACTCAACTGCTGATGTTGACCAAGAAACTCAACCATTGACCTTGGTCAACAAACTCAACCGTTGATGTCAACCATAAAACTCAACCGTTGATGTTGACCAAGAAACTCAACTGTTGACGTCAAGCAGGAAACTCAATCATTGACGTTGGCCAAGAGACTCAACCGTTGACGTTGACCAAAAAACTCAACCGTTGACATTGAGTACGGAACTCAACCGTTGACATTGGCCAAGAAACTCAATGGGTGACGGTGGCCCAAGAAATTCAATTGCTGATGTCAAACATGGAACGCAACCGTTGATGCTGAGCACAAAACTCAGCTGCTGCCGTTGGCCAAGAAATTCAATCGTTGGCATTGACCAGGAAACTCAACCGTTGGCATTGAGCACGAAATTCAATTGTTGAGGTCGGCCAAGAAACTCAACCGTTGATGTTGGCCCAAGAAATTCAACTACTGGCATTGACCAGGAAATACAACCGTTGGCGTTAGCCAAGAAACTCAACTGCTGACTTTGACCACGAAACTCAACCGTTGACCTTGGCCAAAAAACTCAACCGTTGGGTGTTAGCCAAGAAACTCAACCGTTGACATTGGCCAAGAAACTTAACTGTTGATGTCAAGCATGAAACTCAACCGTTGACATTGGCCAAGAAACTTAACCGTTGACATTGAGCATGAAACTCAACCGCTGACGTCAAGCACGAAACTCAATTGTTGATGTTGGCCAAGAAACTCAATCGTTGACGTTGACCAAGAAACTCAACCGTTGACATTGACCAGGAAACTCAGCTGTTGCCATTGACCAAGAAACTCAACTGTTGGGTGTTGGCCAAGAAACTCAACCGTTGGGTGTTGGCCAAGAAACTCAACTGTTGATGTCAAGCATGAAACTCAACCGCTGATGTTGGCAAAGAAACTCAATCGTTGACAATGAGCAGGAAACTCAACTGTTGACCTTGGCCAAGAAACTCAACCATTGACATTGACCAAAAAACTCAACCGTTGACATCGGCCAAGAAACTCAACCGTTAACATTGAGCACAAAACTCCACTGTTGATGTTAAGCATGAAACTCAATTGTTGATGTTGACCAAGAAACTCAACCGCTGACATTGACCAAGAAACTCAACCATTGATGTTGACCCAGAAACTCAACCATTGACATTGACCTGGAAACTCAACCACTGATGTTGACCCAGAAACTCAACCATTGACATTGACCACGAAACTCAGCTGTTGCCATTGACCAAGAAACTCAACCGTTGACCTTGGCCAAGAAACTCAGCCACTGATGTTGACCCAGAAACTCAACCGTTGACCTTGGCCAACTCACCGGCAGCACCTTGAGGATGGCTGCCCAAACTCCTCCCTCTCAGGCCCCTCCCCCTCACCGCCCACCTCCAGCTTGGTGCTGGCCAAGCCGCCGCCGACCAACGCTGCGGCCGTTCCCGCCCCTCACCGTGACGTCCCAGGGCCGGAAGAGGAACTGGCGGTTCAGGTTGGACTTCTCGATGGTGTCCATGTCGGTGACGGTCACGCTGCCCTCGGGGCCGCAGCCCAGCCCCACCATGGCGAAGTTCTTGAGCAGCTCGCAGCCGATGGCCCCCGCCCCCACCTGCCGGGGACACGCGGGGACGTGTGGGGACAGGGGACGAGGTGGCCCAGGGGGGTTGGGGACACACCACGAGGTGGCCCAGGGGGGTTGGGGACATGTGGGGACAGAGGACAAGGTGGCCCAGGGGGGGTTGGGGATGTGTGGGGACAGGGGACGAGGTGGCCCAGGGGGGTTGGGGACACAGCATGAGGTGGCCCAGGGGGGGTTGGGGATGTGTGGGGACAGAGGATGAGGTGGCCCAGGGGGGTTGGGGACACAGCACGAGGTGGCCCAAGGGGGTGGAGGACACGCGGGTGGGAAAGGGATGGGGGTGAGGGGACACTTTAGGACGCTCCTGAGGACACTCCGAGAACACTCGGACAGAGTTGGGGACATCAGGGACACTGAGAACATGAGGGACAACCAGGAAGCGTGTGAGGACACCGGGGTGCACCTAAGGGACACCTGGGGACACTTTGGGTGGCCCAGGAGGGCTGGGGATGGGTGGGTGGGTGGGTGGGTGGGAGAGGCGGCACCTGACAAACGCACCAAGAGCAATTTGGGGACGTTTGAGGAACAGGTGACAACAGAAGAGACTGAGGGACAATGGAGAACGTGGGTGGGGACAGGGGTGGGGACACGGGTGGGGACACGGGTGGGGACACTGACCACAAAGTACTTCTGGGCGCCCAGCTTGGCCTGCAGCTCGGCGCCGAACACGGCGATCTGCCCGTCGTAGCGGCTGTTGCGCTGGGGACAGGGTGGCACCGGGCTCAGCTGCCTGTGTGCCACCCCCGGGGCCACAGAGCCACTGCGGGGTGGTGGCCCAAGGGGTGACACCCGCCACGGCCCAGTGGCCTTATGGAATGACCACCTGCAGGTGCTCGTTGGCCACCCTGACCCCACGAGGCACCTGCTGACCCCGATGGGTGAGCGATGGGTGTCCCCCAGTAAATGTCCTCCAAGCGATGTCGCCCCATGGTGACACCTCCCAGGGGTGTCCCCCAGCCCCTCAGGGGTGTCCTCCAGCCACCCAGGGGTGTCCCCAGGGTGTCCCCAGCCCCTCACCGGCTGGCACTGCTCCTGGAGTGTCCCCCAGCCACCCAGGGGTGTCCCCTAACCCAAGGGATGTCCCCAGCCCCTCAGGGCTGTCCCCCAGCCACCCAGGGGTGTCCCCAGCCCCTCAGATGTCCCCCAGACCCCTTGGGTGTCTCCCAGCCACCCAGGGTGTCCCCAGGATGTCCCCCAGCCACCCAGGGGTGTCCCCTAACCCAAGGGGTGTCCCCAGCCCCTCAGGTGTCCCCCAGCCCCTCAGGGGTGTCTCCAGGGTGTCCCCAGGGTGTCCCCAGCCCCTCACTGGCCGGCACTGCTCCTGGGGTGTCCCCAGCCCCCCAGGGGTGTCCCCAAGGTGTCCCCAGTCCCCAAGGTGCCCCCAGCCCCCCAGGGTGCCCCAGCCCCTCACCGGCCGGCACTGCTCCTCGGTGAGCAGCGTGTCGCGGTTCTCCTCGGGCAGGCACTCGAGCGCATCGAAGTAAAGCCACTGCGTGATGGGCGTGAACTTCCCCGACACGGCCTGGGGGACAGGGACACGCGGGGACACGTCAGGGACAGGCGGGGACACGGCAGGGACATGGCAGGGACAGGCAGGGACATGGCAGGGACATGGCAGGGACAGGTGGGGACACGGCAGGGACACGGCGGGGACAGGGCAAGGACATGGCAGGGACAGGTGGGGACATGGCAGGGACAGGACAGGGCACCGGGGGACATGGCAGGGAGAGGGTAAGGACAGGGCAGGGACAGGGTAAGGACATGGCAGGGACAGGTGGGGACACGGCAGGGACAGGACAGGGCACCGGGGGACACGGCGGGGACAGGGCAAGGACATGGCAGGGACAGGCAGGGACACATCAGGGACAGGTGGGGACACGGCAAGGACAGGACAGGGCACCGGGGGACGTGGCAGGGACAGGGTAAGGACATGGCAGGGACAGGTGGGGACACGGCAGGGACAGGACAGGGCACCGGGGGACGTGGCAGGGAGAGGGTAAGGACAGGGCAGGGACAGGGTAAGGACATGGCAGGGACAGGTGGGGACACGGCAGGGACAGGACAGGGCACCGGGGGACACGGTGGGGACAGGGCAAGGACAGGGCAGGGACAGGTGGGGACATGGCAGGGACAGGACAGGGCACCGGGGGACGTGGCAGGGACAGGGTAAGGACAGGGCAGGGACAGGGTAAGGACACGGCAAGGACAGGGCAGGGACAGGGCAAGGACAGGGCAGGGACAGGTGGGGACACGGCAGGGACAGGACAGGGCACCGGGGGACACGGCGGGGACAGGTGGGGACACGGCAGGGACAGGACAGGGCACCGGGGGACACAGCAAGGACAGGACAGGGCACCGGGGGACATGGCAGGGACAGGGTAAGGACACGGCAAGGACAGGTGGGGACGCGGCAAGGACAGGACAGAGCACCGGGGGACACGGCGGGGACAGGGCAAGGACAGGGCAGGGACGGGCCAAGGACAAGGCAGGGAGCTCAGGAGAAGCCCGGTGACGCCACCGGGGCCAGCGCGGTGACCCCAGGGCACCCAGGGACGAGGTCGGGCAGCGCCAACTCCAACTGGGACCCAGCTGTGACACGTGGGACGGGTGGGGACGGGTGGGGCCGGGCAGCCCGGGGTGGCCCCGGTGGCCACAACTGCGGTACCTTCATGACCTCCTGCGCGGCCAGGCCACCGATGAAGGCGTTGACCGGGGCCAGGTCGCCGGTGGCCTGGAAGGCCAATTCCCGCACCAGCTCCTCGTCCAGCTCCGCGCCGGCCGCCACCTCCTTGGTCAGGGCCAGCACCTCGGCGGCGTCACCCTGCGGGGGCAACGAGGGGGGACACGGCCTTGGGGACAGCGCTGGGGACGCCGGCCAAGGGCCACGAGCAGCAGAGGCGGCGCTTGGTGGTCTTCACGGCCTTGGTGGTGGCCCCACGGTGGCCCCAAAGGCCACTGGCAGCGTTTGTGACAGCCCCAAATGATGTCCCCAAGAGGGACCATGGGGGGGGGGGCCTGTCAGTGCAGGGCCCGGGGGGGGGCACATCCCCAATGGCCCCGCAAGCCCCAATGGCTCTGATGTCCCCGACGTGCCCAGTGTGCCCAACGTGCCCAATGCCCCCAATGTGCCAACGTGCCCAATGTCCCCAATGTCCCCAATGTGCCCAATGTCCCCAATGTGCCCAATGTCTCCAATGCCCAATGCCCCAATGTGCCCAATGTCTCCAATGTCCCCAACGTGCCCAATGTCCCCAATGTCCCCAACGTGCCCAATGCGCCCAATGCCCAATGTCCCCAATGTCCCCAATGTGCCCAATGTCTCCAATGCCCAATGTCCCCAATGTCCCCAATGTGCCCAATGTGCCCAATGTCCCCAACGTGCCCAACATCCCCAACGTCCCCAATGTCCCCAATGTGCCCAATGCCCCCAATGTGCCCAATGCCCCCAATGCCCAATGCCCAATGTCCCCAATGTGCCCAATGCCCAATGCCCCCAATGCGCCCAATGTCCCCAATGTGCCCAATGCCCCCAATGCGCCCAATGTGCCCAATGTCCCCAATGTGCCCAATGCCCAATGTCCCCAATGTGCCCAATGCCCCCAATATCCAATGTCCCCAATGCCCAATGTCCCCAATGTCCCCAATGTGCCCAATGTGCCCAATGCCCAATGTCCCCAATGTGCCCAATGCCCCCAATGTCCCCAATGTGCCCAATGCGCCCAATGTCCAATGTCCCCAATGCCCAATGTCCCCAATGTGCCCAATGCCCAATGTCCCCAATGTGCCCAATGCCCCCAATGCCCAATGTCCCCAATGTGCCCAGTGTGCCCAATGTCCCCAATGCCCCCAATGTGCCCAATGCCCAATGTCCCCAATGTGCCCAATGCCCAATGCCCCCAATGTGCCCAGTGTCCCCAATGTCCCCAATGTGCCCAATGTCCCCAATGTCCCCAACGTGCCCAATGTCTCCAATGTGCCCAATGCCCGCAACGTGCCCAGTGCGCCCAATGTCCCCAACGTGCCCAGTGTGCCCAATGTCCCCAATGTCCCCAACGTGCCCAGTGTGCCCAATGTCCCCAATGTGCCCAATGTCCCCAATGTGCCCAATGCCCAATGTCCCCAATATGCCCAATGCCCAGTGTGCCCAATGCCCAATGCCCAATGCCCCCAATGTGCCCAGTGTGCCCAATGTCCCCAATGTGCCCAATGTCCAATGTGCCCAATGCCCAATGTGCCCAATGTCCCCAATGCCCAATGCCCAATGTCCCCCATGTGCCCAATGTCCCCCATGTGCCCAATGTCCCCCATGTGCCCAATGCCCCCAATGTGCCCAATGTCCCCCATGTGCCCAATGTCCCCAATGCGCCCAATGCCCAATGTGCCCAACGTGCCCAACGTACCCAATGTCTCCAATGTCCCCAATGTCCCCAACGTGCCCAACGTGCCCAATGCCCAATGTGCCCAATGTCCCCAACGTGCCCAACGTGCCCAATGCCCCCCATGTGCCCAATGTCCCCAATGCCCAATGTGCCCAATGTCCCCAATGCCCAATGTCCCCAATGTCCCCAATGCCCAATGCCCAATGTCCCCAATGCCCAATGTCTCCAATGTCCAATGCCCCCAATGTGCCCAATGTCCCCAATGTCCCCAATGTGCCCAATGTGCCCAATGTCCCCAATGTGCCCAATGCCCCCAATGCCCAATGTCCCCAATGTGCCCAATGCCCAATGTCCCCAATGCCCAATGTCCCCAATGTGCCCAATGTGCCCAATGTCTCCAATGTCCAATGTCCCCAATGTGCCCAATGCCCCCAACGTGCCCAATGCCCAATGTGCCCAATGTGCCCAATGTCCCCCGTGTGCCCAATGTCCCCAATGTGCCCAATGCCCAATGTCCCCAATGTGCCCAATGTCTCCAATGCCCAATGTCCCCAATGCCCCCAATGCCCCCAATGTGCCCAATGCCCAATGTCCCCAATGTGCCCAATGCCCAATGTCCCCAATGTCCCCAACATGCCCAGTGTGCCCAATGTCCCCAATGTGCCCAATGTCCCCAATGTGCTCAATGCCCAATGTCCCCAATGTGCCCAATGTCCCCAACGTGCCCAATGTCCCCAATGTGCCCAATGCCCCCAATGTGCCCAACGTGCCCAGTGTGCCCAATGTCCCCAATGTCCCCAACGTGCCCAGTGTGCCCAATGTCCCCAATGTGCCCAATGCCCAATGTCCCCAATATGCCCAATGCCCAGTGTGCCCAATGCCCAATGCCCAATGCCCCCAATGTGCCCAATGTCCCCAATGTGCCCAATGTCCCCAACGTGCCCAACGTGCCCAATGCCCCCAATGTGCCCAATGTCCCCAATGCCCAATGTGCCCAATGTCCCCAATGCCCAATGTCCCCAATGTCCCCAATGCCCAATGCCCAATGTCCCCAATGCCCAATGTCTCCAATGTCCAATGTCCCCAATGTCCCCAATGTGCCCAATGTCCCCAATGTGCCCAATGTGCCCAATGTCCCCCGTGTGCCCAATGTGCCCAATGTGCCCAACGTGCCCAATGCCCCCAATGTGCCCAACGTGCCCAATGTGCCCAATGCCCCCAACGTGCCCAGTGTCTCCAATGTCCAATGTCCCCAATGCCCCCAATGTCCCCAATGTGCCCAATGCCCAATGTCCCCAATGTCCCCAACATGCCCAGTGTGCCCAATGTCCCCAATGTCCCCAATGCCCAATGTGCCCAATGTCCCCCATGTCCCCAATGTGCCCAATGTCCCCAACGTGCCCAATGCCCCCAATGCCCAATGTCCCCAACGTGCCCAATGTCCCCAATGTGCCCAATGCCCCCAATGTGCCCAACGTGCCCAGTATGCCCAATGTCCCCAATGTGCCCAATGTCCCCCATGTCCCCAATGTGCCCAATGCCCCCAATGTCCCCAATGTCCCCAATGTGCCCAATGCCCAATGTGCCCAGATCCTGGGAAGGCTCCTCCGTGTCCCCAGCACCCTCCATGCCCCCGACACCCTTGACCTCCCCCCCCACCCCGTTGTCCCCCCGCTGTCCCCCCAGTATCCCCAGTGTCCCCCCAGTATCCCCAGTGTCCCTCCAGTGTCCCCAGTATCCTCAGTGTCTCCCCACTGTCCCCAGTGCCCCCCCAGTGTCCCCAGTATCCCCAGCGTCCCCACTGTCCCCAGCATCCCCAGTCTCCCCAGTATCCCCAGTGCCCCCAGTGTCCCCAGTGCCCCCAGTGTCCCCAGTCCCCCCAGTCTCCCCAGTGTCCCCAGCATCCCCAGTCCCCCCAGTATCCCCAGTATGTCCCACCTGGTGCCGTGGCCGGGGGGCGCGCCCGTGCTGCCGCAGGAACCGGTGCAGGCCCTGCCAGGCGCGGTGCAGCACCGGGGGCCGCTCGGCTTTGCCGAAATCCGTCACCAGCAGCTCGGGCTCGGCCAGCGCGTCCCGCAACCGTTTCTGGGATGGGAATAGCCCAGTATAAACCAGTAGAAACCAGTACAGCCCAGTATAACCCCCCCAGCGCGTCCCGCAACCGTTTCTGGGATGGGACACACCAGTATAAACCAGTATAAACCAGTACAGCCCAGTATAACCCCCCCAGCGCGTCCTGCAACCGTTTCTGGGATGGGAATAGCCCAGTATAAACCAGTATAAACCAGTACAGCCCAGTATAACCCCCCCAGCGCGTCCCGCAACCGTTTCTGGGATGGGAATAGCCCAGTATAAACCAGTATAAACCAGTACAGCCCAGTATAACCCCCCCAGCGCGTCCCGCAACCGTTTCTGGGATGGGACACACCAGTATAAACCAGTATAAACCAGTACAGCCCAGTATAACCCCCCCAGCGCGTCCTGCAACCGTTTCTGGGATGGGAATAGCCCAGTATAAACCAGTATAAACCAGTACAGCCCAGTATAACCCCCCTAGCGCGTCCTGCAACCGTTTCTGGGATGGGAATAGCCCAGTATAAACCAGTAGAAACCAGTACAGCCCAGTAAAACCCCCCCAGCGCGTCCCGCAACCGTTTCTGGGATGGGAATAGCCCAGTATAAACCAGTATAAACCAGTACAGCCCAGTATAACCCCCCTAGCGCGTCCTGCAACCGTTTCTGGGATGGGAATAGCCCAGTATAAACCAGTATAAACCAGTACAGCCCAGTATAACCCCCCCAGCGCGTCCCGCAACCGTTTCTGGGATGGGACACACCAGTATAAACCAGTATAAACCAGTACAGCCCAGTATAACCCCCCCAGCGCGTCCCGCAACCGTTTCTGGGATGGGAACACACCAGTATAAACCAGTATAAACCAGTACAGCCCAGTATAACCCCCCCAGCGCATCTCGCAACCGTTTCTAGGAGAACAACAGCCCGGTATAAACCAGTATAAACCAGTATAAACCAGTACAGTCCAGTATAACCCCCCTAGCGCGTCCTGCAACCGTTTCTGGGATGGGAATAGCCCAGTATAAACCAGTAGAAACCAGTACAGCCCAGTATAACCCCCCCAGCGCGTCCCACAACCGTTTCTGGGATGGGAACACACCAGTATACACCAGTATAAACCAATACAGCCCAGTATAACCCCCCTAGCGCGTCCTGCAACCGTTTCTGGGATGGGACACACCAGTATAAACCAGTAGAAACCAGTACAGCCCAGTATAACCCCCCAGCGCGTCCCACAACCGTTTCTGGGATGGGAACACACCAGTATAAACCAGTATAAACCAATACAGTCCAGTATAACCCCCCCAGCGCGTCCCACAACCGTTTCTGGGATGGGACACACCAGTATAAACCAGTAGAAACCAGTACAGCCCAGTATAACCCCCCAGCGCGTCCCACAACCGTTTCTGGGATGGGAACACACCAGTATAAACCAGTAGAAACCAGTACAGTCCAGTATAACCCCCCAGCGCGTCCCACAACCGTTTCTGGGATGGGAACACACCAGTATAAACCAGTATAAACCAGTACAGCCCAGTATAACCCCCCCAGCGCGTCCCGCAACCGTTTCTAGGAGAAGAACAGCCCGGTATAAACCAGTATAAACCAGTACAGTCCAGTATAACCCCCCCAGCGCGTCCCGCAACCGTTTCTGGGATGGGACACACCAGTATAAACCAGTAGAAACCAGTACAGTCCAGTATAACCCCCCTAGCGCGTCCCGCAACCGTTTCTAGGAGAAGAACAGCCCAGTATAAACCAGTATAAACCAGTACAGTCCAGTATAACCCCTCCCAGCGTGTCCCGCAACCATTTCTGGGATGGGACACACCAGTGTAAACCAGTATAAACCAGTACAGCCCAAAACAACGCCCCCAGCGCGTCCTGCAACCATTTCCGGAACAGGGAGGGGCCCAAGTGACATCCCAGCATAAACCAGTATAACCCAGTACAGCCCAGTATAACCCCAGTACCCCTGGCGCCCTCCTAGTCCCTCCCAGTGCCCCCCAGTCCCCTCCCAGTCCCTCCCAGTGCCATCCAGTCCCCTCCCAGTCCCTCCCAGTGCCATCCAGTCCTCTCCCAGCACCCCCCAGTCTCCTCCCAATGCCCTCCCAGTCCCTCCCAGTGCTCCCAGTCCCACTCACAAAGTGGATGTGCTTGGGCATCTTGACCTGGCTAACGATGCCCCCCCGCACGTAGTCCCCGTAGCCGCTCGTGTCGCCGATGCTGAACGTGTAGGGCCCTGGGGACAGGGGGGTCACTGGGGCGCCCCGGGGCACCCCAAAAACAGGCCCGGGGGTCCAGGGCACTCCAAAAACAGATCCGGGGGTCCAGGGCACCCCAAAAACGGATCTGAGGGTCACTGGGCACCCCAAAAACGGACCCGGGGGTCCGGGGCACCCCAAAAACGGATCCGGGGTGTCCGGGGCACCCCAAAAACGGGCCCGGGGGTCCGGGGCACCCAAAAAACGGGCCCAGGGGTCCAGGGCACCCAAAAAATGGGCCTGGGGGTCCAGGGCACCCCAAAAACGGATCCGGGGTGTCCGGGGCACCCCAAAAACGGGCCCGGGGGTCCGGGGCACCCAAAAAACGGGCCCAGGGGTCCAGGGCACCCAAAAAATGGGCCTGGGGGTCCAGGGCACCCCAAAAACGGATCCGGGGTGTCCGGGGCACCCCAAAAACGGGCCCAGGGGTCCAGGGCACCCCAAAAACCGAGCCCTGACTTTTGGACACCCCAAAAACGGTCCCAGGTGACCGGGACACCCCAAAAAGGGCCCCAGACCCCCCCAGACACCCCAAAAACGGACCCGGGGGTCCAGGGCACCCCAAAAACACACCCAGGTGTCTGGGGCACCCCAAAAACACACCCAGGTGTCCAGGGCACCCAAAAAACGAGCCCGGGGGTCTGGGGCACCCCAAAAACGGGCCTGGGGGTCCAGGGCACCCCAAAAACAGATCCAGGAGTCCGGGGCACCCCAAAAACTGAGCCCTGGCTCTGGGACACCCCAAAAAGGGGCCCCAGGTGCCCGGGACACCCCAAAAAGGGGCCCAGACCCCCCTTAGAACAGCCCCAGGTGACCACGACACCCCAAAAAGAGCCCCAAAACCCCCAAAAAGGGCCTCAGGTGCCCCAGACCCTCCCCAAAACCAACCCCAGACCCCCTCAGAACACCCCCAGGTGCCTCAGACACCCCAAAAAGGGTCCCAGGTGACCGGGACACCCCAAAAAGGGCCCCAGACCCCCCCAGACACCCCAAAAACAGCCCCCGACCCCCCCCGAACCCCCAAAAAGCGCCCCAGACCCCGCAAAAAGGGTCACCAGTGACTAGGACACCCCAAGAAGGGCTCCAGAGCCCCCAAAAAAGGCCCCTGACTCACCCCCAGACCCCCCAAAAAGGGCCCCCGACCACCCCGTGCCCCCCAAAAAGGACCCCAGATCCCTCCAACCCCCCAAAAAGGGCTCCAGATTCCCCAAAAAGGGCCCCAGACCCCCCAAAAAAGGCCCCAGAGCCCCCAAAAAGGGCTCCAGACTCCTCCAGACACCCCAAAAACAGCCCCACACCCGCCAAAAACGGCCCCAGATGCCCCCAAAAGGGTCCCAGAGCCCCCAAAAAGGGTCACCAGTGACTAGGACACCCCAAAAGGGCCCCAGACCCCCCCAAACAGGGCCCCAGACCCCCCAAAAAAGACCCTTGACCCTCCCCCAGACACCCCAAAAAGGGCCCCAGAGCCCCCCAGACCCCCCAAAAAGGGCTCCAGACTCCTCCAGATCCCCCAAAAATTACTCCAGACCCCCCCAGACACCCCAAAAAGGGCCCCCGGCCCCCCCAGGCTCCCCAAAAAGGGCCCCAAACCCCCCAAAAAGGGCTCCAGACCCCCCCAGACCCCCCAAACAGGGCGCCCGTGCCCCCCGGGCCCCCCGGGCGGGCGCACCCAGCACGCGGATCTCCACGGGCCCGCAGCGGTTCAGCTCCTCCATCCCCTCCACCTCCGTGAAGGTGACGAAGTCGCCGCTCTCGAAGCCGTGACGCGCCTCGTCCAGGCACGTCACCTCCCCCGGGCACCCCTGCGGGCACACGGGGGGTGAGGGGAGCCAGGAACCCCCCCTGGGCACCCCTGGAACACCCCTGGAACCCCCCTGGGCACCCCTGGAACCCCCAGGAACACCCCTGGGCACCCCTGGAACCCCCAGGAACACCCCTGGAACCCCCAGGAACACCCCTGGGCACCCCTGGAACCCCCAGGAACACCCCTGGGCACCCCTGGAACCCCCCTGGGCACAGGGCGGTGAGGGGAGCCAGGAACACCCCTGGGCACCCCTGGAACCCCCAGGGCACCCCTGGAACCCCTCTGGGCACCCCTGAGGGGGTGAAGGGACCCCAGGAACACCCCTGGGGGCACACGGGGGGTGAGGGGACCCAGGAACCCCCCCTGGACACGCCTGGGCACCCCTGGGGGGGTGAGAGGAGAAGAACACCCAGGAACCCCCCCCAAAAACCTCCCAGGGGGACACAGGGGGTGCTGAGGGGGCCTGGGCACCCCTGGGATGGCACAAAGGGGACACAGAGGGTGCTGAGGGGACACAGGGCACCCCCGGGGTGGCACAAAGGGGTCACAGAGGGTGCTGAGGACACAGAGAGTGCTGAGAGGACACAGGGCACCCCCGGGGTGGCACAAAGGGGTCACAGGGCACCCCTGGGGTGGCACAAAGGGGTCACAGGGGGTGCTGAGGGGACACAGGGCACCCTTGGGGTGGCACAAAGGGGACACAGGGGGTGCTGAGGGGACACAGGGCACCCTTGGGGTGGCACAAAGGGGACACAGGGCACCCCAGGGGTAGCACAAAGGGGTCACAGGGGGTGCTGAAGGGATCAGGGCACCCTTGGGGTGGCACAAAGGGGACACAGGGCACCCCTGGGGTGGCACAAAGGGGACACAGAGGGTGCTGAGGTGACCTGGCCACCCCTGGGGTGGCACAAAAGGGACACAGAGGGTGCTGGGGGGACACAGGGCACCCCAAGGGTGGCACAAAGGGATCACAGGGCACCCCTGGGGTGGCACAAAAGGGACACAGGGGGTGCTGAGGGGACACAGGGCACCCCAGGGGTGGCACAAAGGGGTCACAGAGGGTGCTGGGGGGACACAGGGCACCCTTGGGGTGGCACGAACGGGTCACAGGGCACCCCAGGGGTGGCACAAAGGGGTCACAGGGTGTGCTGAAGGAACCAGGGGCACCCCAAACCGCGCCACGGGCACCGCGGAGGTGCCGCCGTACCTTGGTGACCATGGACACCATGGCGCTGAGGGGCTGCTCCCCGTTGGCATCACTCACCACCATGTCCTCCCCAAAGTCACAGAAGAGCTGCCTGCGGGGGGAGGTCAGCGGGGAACGCCCAAAAGGAGCCCCCCAAAAAATCCCCACCCCAAAATCCCATCCCAACACACCCACCCAAAAAATCCCCACCCCAAAATCCCACCCCAAAACGCCCACCCAAAAAATCCCCCCAAAACCCCACCCCAAAACGCCCACCCAAAAAATCCCCACCCCAAAACGCCCACCCAAAAAATCCCCACCCCAAAACGCCTACCCAAAAAATCCCCACCCCAAAATCCCCACCCCAAAACCCCATCCCAGAACGCCCACCCAAAAAATCCCCCCAAAACCCCACCCCAAAACGCCCCCCCCAAAAAATCCCCCCAAAACCCCACCCCAAAACGCCCCCCCAAAAAATCCCCCCAAAATCCCCACCCCAAAACGCCCACCCAAAAAATCCCCACCCCAAATCCCCATCCCAAAACGCCCACCCAAAAAATCCCCCCAAAACCCCATCCCAAAACGCCCCCCCAAAAAATCCCCCCAAAACCCATCCCAAAACGCCCACCCAAAAAATCCCCACCCCAAATCCCCACCCCAAAACGCCCACCCAAAAAATCCCCACCCCAAAACCCCACCCCAAAACGCCCACCCAAAAAATCCCCACCCCAAATCCCCATCCCAAAACGCCCCCCAAAAAATCCCCACCCCAAAACGCCCACCCAAAAAATCCCCACCCCAAAATCCCCACCCCAAAACGCCCACCCAAAAAATCCCCACCCCAAAACCCCCACCCCAAAACCCCACCCAAAAAATCCCCACCCCAAAACCCCCACCCCAAAACGCCCACCCAAAAAATCCCCACCCCAAAATCCCACCTAAAAATCCCCCCCCTAAAAACGAGATCCCCCCCCCAAAAGGGATCCCCTCAAAACCCCCACCCCAAAAAAGGATCCCCCCCCTAAATTCCCCCCGAGAGAGAACCCCCTGTGCCCCTTTTGCACCCCCCGTGCCCTGCATGCCCCCCCCATGCCCCCCGTGCCCCTCCTGTACCCCCACTGCCCCCATATCCCCCCTGTGCCCCCCGTACCCCCCTGCCCCCCCCATATCCCCCACGTACCCCCCCCCGTGCCCCCCTGGTGCCCCCTGTGACCCCCGTACCCCCCTGCCCCCCGATATCCCCCCTGTGCCCCCCGTACCCCCCATGCCTCCCCTGTACCCCCCCAGTGCCCCCCATGCCCCCCCCATGCCCCCCCAGTGCTCCCCCCATGCCCCCAGTGCCCCCCCAGTGCCCCCCGTACCCCCCAGTGCTTTCCCCGTACCCCCCGTGCCCCCCCAGTGCCCCCCTGTGCCCCCATGCTCTCCCCGTGCCCCCATGCCCCCAGTGCCCCCCCAGTGCCCCCCGTACCCCCCAGTGCTTTCCCCGTACCCCCCGTGCCCTCCCAGTGCCCCCCTGTGCCCCCACGCTCCCCCAGTGCCCCCTTCGCCCCCACAGTGCCCTGCGTGCCCCCCATGCTCCCCCCGTGCCCCCCACAGTGCCCCCTTTGCCCCCCATGCCTTCCGTGCCCCCCCGTGCCCCCCTGGTGCCCCTCCGTGCCCCCCCATATCCCCCTGTGCCCCCCCTGTGCCCCCCCGCTCCCCCCAGTGCCCCCTTTGCCCTCACAGTGCCCTGCGTGCCCCCCATACCCCCAGTGCCCCCCAGTGCCCCCCATACCCCCCGTGCTCCCCCTGTGCCCCCCGTGCTCCCCCCATGCCCCCTGTGCCCCCCATGCCCCCCAGTGCCCCCCGTGCTCCCCCATATCCCCCATACTCCCCATGCCCCCCCAGTGCTCCCCATACCCCCAGTGCCCCCCAGTGCCCTCCGTGCTCCCCCCGTGCCCCCCCATATCCCCCACGCCCCCAGTGCCCCCCATGGTCCCCCCCCGTGCCCCCCCCATGCCCCCAGTGCCCCCCGTGCCCCCCGTACCCGAAGAGCCCGCGGGTGTCGGCCACCACCAGTTTGATGCCGTGGCTGTGGCAGAAGTCGCCCACCCAGAGCTGCTCCTCCAGCGGCGAATTGGTCAGGACCACCACCTGCGGGGGAGGGGCAGCCGCGTCACCTGCGGGCACCTGGGGCACACCTGGGGGCACCTGGGCACACCTGGGGCACACCTGGGATACACCTGCGGGCACCTGGGCACACCTGGGGGCACCTGGGCACACCTGGCGGCACCTGGGGTACACCTGGGCACAGCTGGGGGCACCTGGGGGCACCTGGGTGTGCCTGGGATACACCTGGGGGCACCTGGGCACACCTGGGCACACCTGGGCACACCTGGGCACACCTGGGGCACACCTGGGGGGCACCTGGGGGCACCTGGGCACACCTGGGCACACCTGGGCACACCTGGGGGCACCTGGGGCACACCTGGGGGCACCTGGGCGCACCTGGGGGCACCTGGGCACACCTGGGGGGCACCTGGGCACACCTGGGGGCACCTGGGCGCACCTGGGATACACCTGGGGGCACCCGGGCACACCTGGGATACACCTGGGGGCACCCGGGCACACCTGGGGAACACCTGGGCATGCCTGGGGACACCCAGGCCACACGTGGGGCACACCTGGGCATAGCTGGGGCACACCTGGGCACACCTGAGGGGCACCTGAGCACAGCTGGTTCACCTGGGGCACACCTGGGGCACACCTGGGCACACCCGGGCCATACCTGGGGCACACCTGGGCATAGTTGGGGCACACCTGGGGCACTCACTCGGGTCACCTGAGCCACCTGGGCCACCCACAGGGGGCACCCCCGGCCCCACAGGGGGCACCCCCAGCCCCACAAGGGGCACCCCCGGCCCCACAGGGGGCACCCCCGGCCCCACAGGGGGCACCCCCAGCCCCACAGGGGGCACCCCCAGCCCCATGAAGGGCACCCCCAGCCCCACAAGGGGCACCCCCGGCCCCACAGGGGGCACCCCCGGCCCCACAGGGGGCACCCCCGGCCCCATGAAGGGCACCCCCAGCCCCATGAAGGGCACCCCCAGCCCCACAGGGGGCACCCCCAGCCCCATGAAGGGCACCCCCAGCCCCATGAAGGGCACCCCCGGCCCCACAGGGGGCACCCCCGGCCCCACAGGGGGCAGCCCCAGCCCCACAGGGGGCACCCCCAGCCCCATGAAGGGCACCCCCAGCCCCACAGGGGGCACCCCCAGCCCCACAAGGGGCACCCCCAGCCCCACAGGGGGCACCCCCAGCCCCACAAGGGGCACCCCCGGCCCCACAGGGGGCACCCCCGGCCCCACAGGGGGCAGCCCCAGCCCCACAGGGGGCACCCCCGGCCCCACAGGGGGCACCCCCAGCCCCACAGGGGGCACCCCCGGCCCCACAGGGGGCACCCCCAGCCCCACAGGGGGCACCCCCGGCCCCACAGGGGGCACCCCCAGCCCCACAGGGGGCACCCCCGGCCCCACAAGGGGCACCCCCAGCCCCACAAGGGGCACCCCCAGCCCCACAGGGGGCAGCCCCAGGTGTGCCCGGCGGTGCCCGCGGGTACCTGGAAGGTGCCCAGCAGCTCCTGCGACAGCGGCTCCCGGCTGCTGCTCACGGCCACGTAGGAGTTGAGCTCTGCCAGGCGCGGCAGCGTCGCCTCCGCCCGGCTCCGGCCCACGTCCTCCTCCCGCAGGTAGAACTGGGGAGAAAGGAGGGGTCAGGGGGGCTGGAACCCCAAAAGAACCCCAAAAGAACCCCAAAACCGCCTCAAAATAGCCCAAAACCGCCTCAAAATAGCCCCAAGTTAACCCCAAATCAGCCCAAAAACGCCTCAAAATAACCCCAAAACTGCCCCAAATAGTCCCAAACAGCCCCAAACCCCACGTCCTCCTCCCGCAGGTAAAACTGGGGAGAAAGGAGGGGTCAGGGGGCTGGAACCCCAAAATAACCCAAAACACCTCAAAACACCTCAAAATAACCCAAAACCTCCTCAACCCCAAAATACCCCAAAACCGCCTCAAAATAACCCCAAAACTGCCTCAAAATAACCCAAAATAACCCCAAACCCCACGTCCTCCTCCCGCAGGTAGAACTGGGGGGGACAAAGGAGGGGTCAGGGGGGGTGGAACCCCAAAATAACCCCAAAATAACCCAAAACATCCCCAAATCACTCCAAAATACCCCCAAATCACCCCAAAAACACCCCAAATCACCCCAAAACCACACCCAATTCACCCCAAAACACCCCCAAAACACCCCAAAATAACCCCAAAATACCCCAAAACCACCCCCAAATCACCCCCAAATCACCTCAAAATACCCCCAAAACACCCCAAAACCACCAAAAAAACCCCAAAAATACCCCCAAAAAACCCCCAAAAAACCTCAAACTCTGCCCAAAAACCCCAAACTCTGCCCAAAACACCCCAAACTCTGCCCAAAAACCCCCAAATTCTACCCAAAACCTCTAAATTCTGCCCAAAAATCCCAAATTCTACCCGAAAAACCCCAAACTCTACCCGAAAAACCCCAAAGTCTATCCAAAAACCCCCAAACTCTGCCCAAAAACCCCAAATTCTCCCCAAAACCCCCAAATTCTCCCCAAAACCCCCAAATTCTACCCAAAAACCCCCAAACTCTGCCCAAAACCCCCAAAATCTGCCCAAAAACCCCAAATTCTGCCAAAAAAAACCCCCAAACTCTACCCAAAAAAACCCAAACTCTGCCCAAAAACCCCCAAACTCTGCCCAAAACCCCCAAATTCTGCCCAAAAAAACCCGGATTCTATTCAAAAACCCCCAAATTCTACCCAAAACCCCCCAAACTCCGCCCAAAAATCCCCAAACTCGCCCAAAACACCCCAAGCTCTGCCCCAAAACCCCCAAATTCTGCCCTAAAATCCCAAATTTTACCCAAAAAATCCCCAAATTCTACCCAAAAAACCCCAAATTCTGCCCAAAAAAACCCGGATTCTATTCAAAAACCCCCAAATTCTACCCAAAAAACCCCAAACTCTGCCAAAAAATCCCCAAACTCTGCCCCAAACCCCCAAAATTCTGCCGAAAAAACCCCAAATTCTGCCAAAAAAACCCTCAAACTCTGCCCAAAGAAACCCCAAACTCTGCCCAAAACCCCCAAACTCTGCCCAAAAAACCCCCAAACTCTACCCAAAAACCCCAAACTCTGCCCAAAAAACCCCCAAACTCTACCCAAAAACCCCCAAATTCTACCCAAAAACCCCCAAATTCTACCCAAAAACCCCCAAAATCTGCCCCAAAACCCCAAATTCTGCCCAAACCCCCAAACTCTGCCCAAAAACCCCCAAACTCTCCCCAAAACCCCCAAATTCTCCCCAAAACCCCCAAAATCTGCCCCAAAACCCAAACTCTGCCCAAAACCCCCAAACTCTGCCCAAAACCCCCAAACTCTGCCCAAAAACCCCCAAATTCTACCCAAAAAACCCCAAACTCTACCCAAAAACCCCCAAACTCTACCCAAAAACCCCCAAACTCTGCCCCAAAACCCCAAATTCTGCCCAAACCCCCAAACTCTGCCCAAAAAAACCCCAAACTCTGCCCAAAAACCCCAAAATCTGCCCAAAAAAACCCCAAACTCTACCCAAAAAAACCCCAAATTCTGCCCAAAATTCTGCCCAAACTCTACCCAAAAACCCCAAACTCTGCCCAAAAAACCCCCAAACTCTGCCCAAAAAAACCCCAAACTCTGCCAAAAAAACCCCCAAATTCTGCCCAAAATTCTGCCCAAACTCTACCCAAAAACCCCCAAACTCTACCCAAAAACCCCCAAATTCTCCCCAAAACCCCCAAATTCTCCCCAAAACCCCCAAAATCTGCCCTAAAACCCAAACTCTGCCCAAAACCCCCAAACTCTACCCAAAAACCCCAAACTCTGCCCAAAAAACCCCAAACTCTACCCAAAAACCCCCAAATTCTACCCAAAAAACCCCAAACTCTACCCAAAAACCCCCAAACTCTACCCAAAAACCCCCAAATTCTGCCCAAAAAAACCCCAAAATTCTGCCGAAAAAACCCCAAACTCTGCCAAAAAACCCCCAAACTCTGCCCAAAATTCTGCCCAAACTCTGCCCAAAAAACCCCCAAACTCTCCCCAAAACCCCCAAATTCTCCCCAAAACCCCCCAAACTCTGCCCAAAAACCCCAAACTCTGCCCAAAAACCCCCAAACTCTACCCAAAAACCCCAAACTCTACCCAAAAACCCCAAACTCTGCCCAAAAAACCCCCAAATTCTGCCCTAAAATCCCAAATTTTACCCAAAAAACCCCCAAACTCTACCCAAAAACCCCCAAATTCTCCCCAAAACCCCCAAATTCTCCCCAAAACCCCCAAAATCTGCCCCAAAACCCAAACTCTGCCCAAAACCCCCCAAACTCTGCCAAAAACCCCCAAACTCTACCCAAAAACCCCCAAACTCTGCCCAAAAACCCCCAAACTCTACCCAAAAACCCCCAAATTCTACCCAAAAACCCCCAAATTCTCCCCAAAACCCCCAAACTCTGCCCAAAAACCCCCAAACTCTGCCCAAAAACCCCAAACTCTGCCCAAAAAACCCCCAAACTCTACCCAAAAACCCCAAATTCTACCCAAAAAACCCCAAACTCTACCCAAAAACCCCCAAAATCTGCCCCGAAAATCCCCAAATTCTGCCCAAAAAAACCCCAAACTCTGCCCAAAAACCCCAAACTCTGCCCAAAAAAACCCCAAACTCTACCCAAAAACCCCAAATTCTACCCAAAAAACCCCAAACTCTACCCAAAAACCCCCAAACTCTACCCAAAAACCCCCAAACTCTACCCAAAAACCCCCAAAATCTGCCCCAAAACCCCAAACTCTGCCAAAAACCCCCAAAATCTGCCCAAAAAAACCCCAAACTCTGCCAAAAAACCCCAAATTCTGCCCAAAATTCTGCCCAAACTCTACCCAAAAACCCCCAAACTCTACCCAAAAACCCCCAAATTCTCCCCAAAACCCCCAAATTCTCCCCAAAACCCCCAAAATCTGCCCCAAAACCCAAACTCTGCCCAAAACCCCCAAACTCTACCCAAAACGCCCCAAACTCTACCCAAAAACCCCAAACTCTGCCCAAAACCCCCAAACTCTGCCCAAAAACCCCCAAACTCTGCCCAAAAAACCCCCAAACTCTACCCAAAAACCCCCAAATTCTCCCCAAAACCCCCCAAACTCTACCCAAAAACCCCCAAACTCTGCCCAAAAACCCCCAAACTCTACCCAAAAACCCCCAAACTCTCCCCAAAACCCCCCAAACTCTCCCCAAAACCCCCAAATTCTGCCCAAAACCCCCAAACTCTACCCAAAACCCCCCAAACTCTCCCCAAAACCCCCCAAATTCTCCCCAAAACCCCCCAAACTCTCCCCAAAACCCCCAAATTCTCCCCAAAACCCCCAAACTCTCACCTGGGACGCCAGGTCGCTCCAGCTCGCGGGCTCGGGGTCGTGCAGGGTGACCGATTTGACCCCGCCCAGGACCAGGTTTTTGGCCACCTCGACGCCCAGGCCCCGTAGCCCCGAGACCAGCACGTTGGAGGTCTGCATGCGCTTCATGGCCTCGTGGCCCAGCACGTACCTGGGGGGGACAAAGGGGACCCCAAAAGGTCATTGGGGGCCCTAAAAACTCAATGGGATCCCCAAAAAGGTCACTGGGAACCCAAAAGGTCATTGGGAGCCCCAAAAGGTCACTGGGGGCCCTAAAAATTCAATGGGATCCCTAAAAAGGTCACTGGGAACCCAAAAGGTCATTGGGAGCCCCAAAAATCCACTGAGAACCCAAAAGGTCACTGGGGGCCCTAAAAGGGTCATTGGGGGCCCTAAAAGGTTACTGGGGGTCCTAAAAGGTTACTGGGAACCCCCAAAAATCCAGTGAAAACCCAAAAGGGTCATTGGGGCCCCTAAAAGGTCATTGGGGGGCCCTAAAACTCACTGAGAACCCAAAAGGTCATTGGGGGCCCTAAAAACTCAATGGGATCCCCAAAAAGGTCATTGGGAGCCCCAAAAGGTCATTGGGGGTCCTAAAAAGTCATTGGGGGCCCTAAAAATCCACTGAAACCCCAAAAGGGTCATTGGGAGCCCCAAAAGGTCACTGGGGGCCCTAAAAGGTCATTGGGAGCCCCAAAAATCCACTGAAACCCCAAAAGGGTCATTGGGAGCCCCAAAAGGTCACTGGGGGCCCTAAAAGGTCATTGGGAGCCCCAAAAATCCCCTGAAAACCTAAAAGGGTCATTGGGGACCCTAAAAAGTCATTGGGGATCCTAAAAGGGTCATTAAGGGCACTAAAAGGTCGTCGGGGGGCCCTAAAAGGTTGCTGGGAACCCCAAAAATCCCCTGAAAACCCAAAAGGTCATTGGAGGTCTTAAAAGGGTCATTGGGGGCCTTAAAAGGTCATTGGGAGCCCCAAAAATCCACTGAAAACCTAAAAGGGTCATTGGGATCCTCAAAAACTCAATGGGATCCCTAAAATCTCAATAGGATCCTCAAAAGCTCACTGAGACCCCAAAAAGGTCACTGGGATCCCTGAAAACTCACTGAGACCCCAAAAACTCACTGGGATCCCCAAAAACTCACTGAGACCCCAAAGCACAGCGGGAAAAACCCTAAAGGCTGTGGGGACCCCCCCCAATTCAAGCACATCCTACCTAATGCCCGAAATTCCTAAAAAACCCCAAATTTATAGGGAAACCCCAAATTTATAGGGAAATCTCAATCTATGGGATCCCCCAAATCCCATAAAAAACCCCAAATTTCTGGAGAAATCCTGATCTATGGGGACCCCAAATCCCATAAAAAACCCCAAATTTATGGGGAAACCCCAATCTATGGGGACCCCAAATCCCATAAAAACCCCAAATTCATGGGGAACCCCAATCTATGGGAAACCCCAAATCCCATAAAAACCCCCAATTTATGGGGAAACCCCAATCTATGGGAAACCCCAAATCCCATAAAAACCCCAAATTTATGGAGAACCCTAATCTATGGGATCCCCCAAATCCCATAAAACACCCAAATTTATGGGGAACCCCAAACTATGGGATGCCCCCCAAATCCCATAAAAACCCCAAATTTATGGGGAAACCCCAATCTATGGGGACCCCAAATCCCATAAAAACCCCAAATTTATGGGGAACCCCAATCTATGGGATCCCCCAAATCCCATAAAAACCCCAAATTTATGGGGAAACCCCAATCTATGGGAAACCCCAAATCCCATAAAAACCCCAAATTTATGGAGAACCCCAATCTATGGGGACCCCGAATCCCATAAAAACCCCAAATTTATGGAGAACCCTAATCTATGGGATCCCCCAAATCCCATAAAACACCCAAATTCATGGGGAACCCCAATCTATGGGATCCCCCAAATCCCATAAAAACCCCCAAATTTATGGGGAAACCCCAATCTATGGGGACCCCAAATCCCATAAAAACCCCAAATTTATGGGGAAACCCCAATCTATGGGGACCCCAAATCCCATAAAAACCCCAAATTTATGGGGAAACCCCAATCTATGGGGACCCCAAATCCCATAAAAACCCCAAATTTATGGGGAAACCCCAATCTATGGGATGCCCCCCAAATCCCATAAAACACCCAAATTTATGGGGAACCCCAATCTATGGGGACCCCAAATCCCA